>NC_056747.1:140717981-140737981 GCF_019279795.1 Protopterus annectens
GAACACAGCATTAAAATCACTTTTGATTTAAAGGTATGGAAGGATGGGTTTTTGATGGCCATAAAAAGAAAGTTATGGCAATGAAATAATTTGATAGCTCCCAAAATGTGATTGTAGTCTGTTCTTAGAGATGTAGATCCATAATAGTGGTTCATTGTGACAAGATACAAAGATGAGTTGCTTAGTGTGGCCTTCTGGTGCAGTGGTGGTAGTAGGGACCACAGTACTGAAACGTGGGTGTGGGATTGAGCCCTGTACCACCAGTGTGTCTCTGCTAGGTAGTGGGGATAAGGAGAGCTTTCCTTTGGAACCCCTCCTGTATGGATAGGTAGGCTTATGAGAGAGCTTTCAGGGTTGGGTAAGCTGACATGATGAAATGCCATGTTGTCCCCTAGCTGTGGGAGCGCAGTGTGTATTTGGAAGACTAGGGTTGGGAAAATGGATGTCTTGTTCAGCCAGTAGTCCACCAATACTGTGCAACACAAGTTTGGTACTTTTGGCCTTTAGGGAAGGGCATTATCTCTTTACCCCAGGTATTTATGGGGCCACATGTAGTAGATCGACTCCTGCTATTCAGGTGAGCAAACCAGGAAGAAGGGTGATCATTAAACAGTGAGACTAGTAATAGCAATAATTTAACAGGAATTTTTATGTTCATGATCAGGGGTTTACAGATGTGCATTGGTAAAGAGGATATCTCATCCAATGTGTGTGTTATGTGGATAGAATAGTTTCTGAAAGTAATGGAGTGGAATGTTGAGAAATTAGTTACTTGACTGTTTCAAGCTATGGTGCGAGTGCCAGATGACAGTGTAAATCCTATGACACATTTACTAAAACTGAGAAACTTTTAAAGCATAACTTCAGAAACGTGCCGTCTTTAGAGCACTTGCTAGATTTGTACAGATGTGGATGCAGAAAAAGGGGTACATTTCACTAAAACTGTACAGATGTGGATGCAGAAAAAGGGGTACATTTCACTAAAACTGAAGTCCTTTCAGATAACTTTATTTGTAACTGTTCTTTTAAGTGTAGAGTATTTTTGATATACCTAATAAAACATGCCTTGAGATGTAAATTGTATACAAGGATAGTCGTGGTGGGTTTCATATCTAGACTTAGGTACAAACCTGTAGCTGTAAACATTATAGACTGGGTTCTAGGTATGATTTTCACATGGTTATAAATCTGAAAATTATATGTAGTTATAAACAATTCTGGATGTTTCAGTTGCCTGATGCAGTACAGTGCATAATACATCTGTAAGAACAGTTAAAGTTGTATCCAGTGTTGCCCTATGGCGTATTACTTCTAATTGCTTATGTGAAAAGTTATTGTGACTTGTGCCATAAGGGCTGTCTTCAGCCACAGCCAAGTGATGGCAGTATGAAGTATGTGTTTGTACTGAAACTATGTTCAAGTAGTTGACAGTATTGCAGTGAAAATAGAATGCTATGACAGTCTTCTATTAATAGATTATAATTGAGAAATGCTTGCAGCTGTGAAAGAGCTTAATAGACAGCTTGTTATGAATAAGTGGTTTATGCCAGGTTCACATTTGTCTGTGAGCTATTACCTGCTGTGATTTGTAGCCTGTTTTTGTCTCTCTAGCAGTAGTTCATCCTGGGACTTTAATTTCTACTCTGTTATTGCAGTGGAAGTTGCCCGAATTGTATACAAGTAAATAAACTATAAACGGCAGTTTCAAACTGGAAATTTCAATCAAATGTCATTTTTTATAAGTATAGTAGATCTAAAAGTTTTTTGTTGAATTTTTTACCAAAACATGTTTTTGGAATGGGATGTTTGCATATGGTAAGCTAATAATTGATTTGATTGATTTCTTTAGTAAGCCAGTCCAGTAACTGGTCTATTTTTAGCATTCTTTTTATAGCTCTGAAATTTCATGAGGTGTAGAAAAGGTTATGCTGTGTGACATGTTTAACATGACAGTAGAATTAGCCAGGGCTGTTGTCAAAAAATCTGTAATCCTTCAGCAAAATTTTTTACAGGTTAATGTGAAATGGATATGGTTTATATTTACCGATTTTAAAGTTTAAAAAAATACTTTGATTCTTGTTCTTCAGGGTGATTGTTTTTCAAAGGTTAGCAGCTTGGGCACTGGAAGAGCCCAGTAGGTGAGGATGGGAGTGAGTAGCTTACTATAGCTCACTCATTGGAGGATGTGGAGGAGGGGAGAACAGAGAGAAAGTATTCCAGAGTCATCAAAAAAAAAATGACTTACTCCACATGCAAGACAACAGTGGATGCAGGACCTGGGGGTATGGGGCTGGTGTTTCATTCCAGTGATGGAAGAAGCCATCATAGGCATTTGTACGGGATCATGCACACACCAGGGTGGACATAGAATACCCTTGGCAGCGATGCAGGTGCTCATGTCATCCACCCAACCCAGAACCAGATGGCCTGGGCTAGGGACGTAACCCTGAACCGGGTGTCCCGGATTAGGGACCCAACCCCAACCCTGAACCCGGGTGTCCTGGGTTAGGGACCCAACCCTGAACCGGGTATCCCGGGTCCCTAAGGACCCAACCCCAAAACCTTGCCCACTTGTGTAACAGCTCCTGAAGAAGGGAGGGTTAGTGATTACTAGGCAGCAGGGGAAAAATAAGATATTAAAAAAATGACATTATGATCTTTTTTTCCCTTGAGGAATTTGAGTATGAAAATAGTGTAAGGGTAGAGTAATCCTATAAATACTTTTAGGAATGTCTTCCAGAAAGGGAAGTAAGTGCAGCTTCATTTGTTTTTAACCAGCTGTTGCATGTAATAGTGATCTGCATTCATTTTGTCATCAGGATTTCCTTAGTGTACCTGACAGAACATGTCTTCTAGTAGCAGGGTGAAAAGTTTTTTTGGTTGACTTTGACTATATGGGACCTGCTAGCCTTAGTCATGCTTGCGGTGTCTAATCAAAGCTAACCTAAAGCATAATACATTGCAAAAACTAGACTTGAGTACACAACGCATACAACACATACACATTTACTTGCAGCTGTACTGCTTACAATGCTGTAGCAGTCAGCAGAAGTCTTGGATCTTATTGCATGTGGGCAGGACCCTCTGCACCTCCACCAGTGCAGGGGAATTTTTCTTGAACTCCACTTTTATATTCTTACTCTGATGTGGTTTTAATTGAGAGAAAGAGCAGTCAAGGTAGACGTCGGTTTAAAATGCTGCAGTCTCGGAGTACTGCAAAAGTAAGCTTTGAAGGCCATTCATATTACTGCTATGTCAAGTATTAAAGTAAGAATGAGTAATAAGACTCCAGCAACAGTTGAATGAACAACGTGGGCTAAAACAGCTGAAGGACTGGAGGCAGTGTAGTCTCAGTAGTTCGTTTTTTTTTTATGTATTTTTTTTAGGCATCCCATAAATAGGAAAGTTATTAAGAAATACTTTTCACCTAAGCATATATGACCCCGTAGAAATGGAGATTTATTTTGACTGGTATTCCAAACATGATTAGTGTACAAATGAATTGTGAGATATTGTGTGGTGTATACTGTTTGTAAGATGTACAGCATGTGAAACTGGTATTCTGAGTGGTGGGGTCTGAGAGGAAAGATGGTGTTTCAGATGGCACCATGGCTTGTACAGAACTGACGTGAATATTGTACCTCTGAAATGTACCAGGAAACAAACTTTCCTCTATTTGGAAAGAGCTGATGCCCACGCATATTGGAATGCAGTGTGCGTAGATGAACTGTAGGGGTTTCTGCTGAAGGATAAACCTCCATATCTTGCATCTTCTTGAACTGCTGCACTTGATGAAAGCAGGCACTTGTTTATTACAATGGTAAACTTGGAAGAATCCAAACATAATAGTTTGTGTTTTAGTCAGTTGTGCAGTGTGCCTAGCCTTTAGCCATGAGTAAGCTCCGTCCTCCCATTTAATCCTTTTTATATATAAAAACACACCCACAGTTATCCGTATTCTTCAAAATATAGTGTCTTTGCTGGTGTAATGCTACCTGACCGAGTAGTCTGTTCTTTTAATCTATGTGAAATGGGTGCTGATTAAAACTCCGGAGGTCAGCATCATCACTTTGCAGCAGCTGGTGACGTTTAAGTTGCTTTGTAGTTTAAATGTCAGTAATAATGTGGTTTCCTACTAATTGCATGTTACCTCGCTCCTAGTAAATCATACTGGTAAATAAAAATGATGTGGTCTTTTTGTTGGCTGTGTCTACCAGGTTCCTTGTCCCCTGAATCACATCCAAACCCTTCTTGTAGTAGCTGCACCCCAAATACTGTGACCACCTCCCTTATACACATTTCTTAGATGGGGATTGGAGGTATGTGGACTGTTGTGCCAAAAGCAACTTCTAATATTCTTGAAAAATGTACTCCTTACAGAAAAAGCATTGTACTACATTTTTGCTAATTCTGTGCAGTTAGACTTTACCCACTTTTAATTTTCCTAATTTCCATAGCTTGGCTGAAGCAAAAATTTTCAGCTAATCACCAATAGAAATAAGTTTGCTTCTCTTCAACATTTAGTCATATGATTTCATGTGTATTCTGATTAGAGTATATTAATGTGCATCAGTGCAATGAAGAACTCCATTGTTACTGAAAGGCGTTTTGACAGAATTTCTTTATCTATAGGCAGTCGAAGAAACAGATGTGCATCCCATCACAAAATGCTTGCTAATGATTTCGTTCTTGAACTAAGAAGTTGAAAAGGAGGAGAATAGCAGTGATTTTCCTCATTTGTGGTCTGTTTCTTGTAACATTTGTTAGTTTCTGGTTAAGTGTTGTGGACTGTAATCACTAAATAATGAACATGTGTTCAGACTTCATACCCCTTCAAAAAATGTGTGCAAATGCAAAACCTACTATTCTAACAATGTCCTAAATGGGTCTACTTCAGAACAACGAAACCCAAGATCATCAAAGACCCACGTCATCAAGACAAAGAAAATGAAAACCCACTTCATCGATAGACCAGATCAACAGCAATATTCCCAGGGTTAAGTAATCACTTGGTTAGCAGCACACAAAACCTAAACTGCACCATTCTAAACCCACCCAAGTGGGGGCTGTGCCCCCCACACCTCCCTAACTAGATATGCCATCTCAGAGATTGCACTACAGTTGGAAAAAGGGCAAAGTTCACCTTCATGGCCAACAGGTTACTTACCCTGGGAAGATCATCGTTTATCTGGTCTGTTGATGAATTGGGTTTTCATTTATTTCATCTCTGATGTGGTGTTCAATGATCTCGGGTTTCAATATTCTCAGTTAGACCCTCCTAAGTATACAACGGCAATACCCAAGTTTGCTCTGAGTTACTGCACAATGGTACCTTTTATACTGAGCCAACAGATATAGCCAGCATAATGGCTGTTAGATTCAATGCCAACTTTATCCCTCTCTTCTCCCCCAAAGGGCCAATCACAGTACCGGAGGAATGCCAGGCACCCAGTGTTACTGCAGCACAGGTTAAAGCTGCATTGTCCAAGGCCAACAATAGAGCTTCCATGGGACCCAACAATATTCCTGGATGTGTTCTACATGAAATACAAAGTGAACTGGCACCACATCTGTGTGCCCTGTTCAATCACAGCCTCAGCTCAGGCTTTGTCCCTACCAATTGGTGCACTGTTGCAGTCATCCCTCCATAAAGTCGGAGCGAGTACAGACCCGGAATTATCGCCTCATTAGCCTGTCTAGTCTGATATGTAAAGCTGTGGAGCGCATCATCATGGATCTAATTAGCAAGGAGATAGGGAATCTCCAAACTCTCTAGATCCCACACAATTTGGTTTTGCAAAAGGTAGATCATGCCTGCTCAACCTAGTTGACGACTTTGAGTGTCATCAGAGCTGTGGATGAGGGCAAGACAGTTCACACAACCTACCTCAATCTGGCCAAGGCCTTTGATACCATACCCCACTCAGGAATTATTGATAGTCACCAAACTAGGCATCAACCCCTATATCACTAGGTGGGTTGCAAATTGGCACACAGAACCCACCGTGTAAAAATAGCTGACTCAGTCAGACTGTCAACCAGTCACGAGTGGAGTCCCACAGGGATCCTTCCTGGGTCCTCCCCTGTTTGGCATCTACTTCTCATAAGTCTAGGCCAACACGCAGACTACTTCAAGCTGAAAGCCATTAACAACTCCCCAAGTGATGTAGACATCCTACAGAAAGGCCTCCCTGAGACCAATGACTGGTGTCGAAACCATGGCCTTAAGCTTAATGCCGAAAAATTGTCGTCATCCCCTTTGGGAAAAACTCCGTTCCCCCTAATTACCACATTGATGGGAGTCCACTGAATACTTACGGTGTTAGAGATCTGGGGACACAGGTTGACAGCAACCTGTCCTTTGACCACCACATTGCCACTGTGGTCAGAAAGACCTATGTGGTGCATCTCATTGCCAAGGGTTTTGAATCCAGGAAGAAAAAGGTCGTCATTTCGCTAATCTTCCCTCATTAGGCCAGTCATAGAGTATAATGCCCCATTTGGCATGTACCTCACTAGACGCCTGCGACATCTGGAAAGGCAACAAAAGTACCTCACGAAGAGGATCATAGGCCTTAAACACATGTCCTACAAAGACGGACTAAAACAAAAAAACTCCAGCTAATCTGTCTCATATTGTCTACTAAGAGGCGATCTCTGCTTGACTTAAAAAGCTGTGTCTGACCCAGCTCTGTTAGAAATGCTACATCTAAAGAAGTCACAGTCCCTCCGCACCACACGCTCCTGAGACCCTCCGCCTCATTACCACAATTAATAGAACATGCTGGAGGGACAGGTTCATACCCCAGAGACTGCCCATGCTCTGGAATAGACTTCCCATACATTTCAAGCAGAGCACTTCACTAGCCCTCTTCAAGAGAAATTTTGAGTGGATGGGAAATAGAAAGTTCACCCTGGGAATCACTCCAGTGGCTCTACTTGCTAGAGGCACTGGGAACTAATGTCTTCAGGGCCATTAGCCTAGTACGCACCTGTGAACAAGACCAATATTTAAGAAAATGTTCCCTGATTTTGGGTGTTTTATTATGCCGAGAGGGTGGGAGAGCATAGAGGTGCAGCGGATTGCACTGTTTCTCAAAATGACAGTCTGAAATGTACTTCCAGGTCGTTTGTGTATTTGTTCCTTAATTTGATCACAAGCATGCATCTGATGTGTGCATGGTCATAAGAGGGCTGTAACTGATGGTCACGTGTGTGTGCGTTCATACAAATGCTTGGTTCTTGCATCCCTGAGTAGTTTGTAGTTTAAAGAAACAGTTGTCAACTGGGTCATTATCACATTGGCCCCTTTTTTGGGGGTATGATCCTTGGTTTCTTTGTGTTGTTGTCTGTGTTTGTCCAAAGTGCTCACAGTTAAGTAAAATGTCTACAAGTTTAATGTTGATGTTTTAAATGTGAGTACATTTTATATGTTTTTAATTTATCTTGTTTTTTTGCTGGCCCACAGCTGTGGAATGCACTGTTTGGGCTACAACAGTGCAGAGGAGTAAGGCTATCTGCTGTCAATGAGCTGCTTTCTGTACTGCAGGGTTTGATTCCCCTCTGACTTAGTTTGACTTCTGTTTACTTTGACTAAGTAACTTCACTGGGCTGCTTCTGAAAAGGAACACATGTCCATTGTGCTGTCCCAGGTTATTAGCAAATGTATTGCAAGTTTGTATTTTGAATTCTTGTACCATTTACATAGCCACTAATTAGTGGCTCGTTGTGTGGTTGACTACAAATCCTGACAGGTCTCATGTAATTTAATGGGTTGCCAGATGCATTTTCAGTACGTGACATTTAAGAGAATAGAAGTGTACTGTTGCTCATGTTAAATTTGTTTTCAGTGCAAGAGTATTTGTTGAGCAAATTTGCTGTCTGTCTTTTTGCTGTGAAATTTGAAATAAGAGATTGGATTTAATTTAAGACTTGGTGCAAATCTGGTAAGTTTTGCTGTTTTGAATGTGTGTAAAATGTGTGTAATGAGATTTTTTTTCCCTCTAGTGAGGCAGAAGTCTGTTTTTTCTCCCACTTCTGTTGTATTGTTTTCTAGCAATTTGATTTGTTACGCTATAGCAAACTGACGCTTCATCCAAGCAGCAATCCTTGAGCACAACAAATTTAGTTTTTCTCTGTATTCTGCATCTTGTCAGGATATGTGAAATAAGTAAATACATATAGTCTGGCATTTTTTTTTTCCTTCAGAGAATATAGGAAATGGTCTTCTATATTTAACAGTGGATTGTCAGTGTGCATTTTGTGTCTTCTTTTTTGCCTTCAGTTGTCCTACATGCCCTACCAGCTAGTTACTGTGCCCCAGCAGGAAAGGAAATCTGGAACTGCCACTGTTAACATTTCCCATGTTTGTTCATCTTTGCAGCAACCTGTTCCAATTTTTTATATTCTGTTCTCGACTGTTGCACAGTGTTTATAGCAATTACTTATTTCTTGGAAGTCCAGCATGCCCCAGTCTCACTTTCCTACAGGGGTTAGGAACCTTTAAATAGTAAAAATCAACAAATTCATTGTAGGTGACAACACTGTCCCTGATGCTCAGCATTCCTTACAAATGGGCTGATGTTCTCTTGGTCCTTGTTTTTTTTTCATTTTTTTTCCCCTTTCTGCCTTGCTGACCTTCAACACCCCCCAATGGACTTGTGCCTATTCATTCTCTAGAGGTGGGGAATCCCTAGGTCCACTAGAGTGAGAGCCATCTGAAGATGCTATCATTTAGTCAAACAATTGCTAGATTTTATCCTCTTGCTGGCAACTTAAATGAGAGCATTTTTGTAGTTTAGGTCCTAACTGCAGGCCTTGCTGGGGAAGGGTTTGGGCTACCTGTATCACAGCCGGCACTCTGTCAGTGAGTTTGTGTTCTTGCAGTCAAAAATGAGGGTTACCCCCAGATAATGACTTGGTGAACCTTAAAGCCCTCCCAGAATGCCTAATGCACTGCTACCCTTTGTATGTCCTTTGCCTCCCACTAGATGGGCACTCCAGTCTCTGAGTTGCTAATTGCGCTTTGGTCATGTGGACTGAAGGCAGGGCTTTTGTATCCATATAAGCCATTGGTGCTGGTGCTCTCCGCCATGGTTGGTGTGTGATAAGAGAAGGTAGATTGTCAAAATGGATTTTAGAGGCTCCCTTTGGGGAGGGGGTGAAGTACTTGCTTGAAAGGTTAGCGCCCCAGGCTGACCAGATGTCAGGAATGGCAAGTACTGGATCCTGTATTCAGTCCTCAGTAAATGTTAAACCCTTGACTTTAGTGGTGCCCAGTTTTCTGTTCACTAACTTCACTGCTAAATGTAATAAAACCTACTGAATCCTGTATGATTTAAGGAGTTTACCAAAAATGTAACCTACTGATGTTAAGTTGTCTATCTCGCCTTCATTCTTGCTGGTTGGGTTCGGAGCTGATCCTTGGCTCGACTCTGCCATCTTCAAAAGCTCGAGAGCTGCTTACTGGCTCGAGGCCACCCCCTATCCCATGATGCCTGGCGCTAGATACCCAGATCTCGTTTGCCGCTTCTGCTGCAAGGTTCTGCTGGCTCAGGTCGTATAAAACTTATTACTAGTTTTTTCTGTTATAAAAACTGTTTAGTGTAGAATTCCCTTTTTAGTTATAACTGTTGTATTTTAGTGTTTTCTATCTGAATCCCTTCTCTGTTTCAGAAACTCGTTTTAATTAGTCCCCCCCCCCTTTTCTAGCCCTTTCCTCACCTCAAAAGGTTTCCGTTTAAGTTAGAGGATAACCTTTTTTGTCTTTCTCTCTCAAAAAAAAAAAAAAAAAAAAAAAAAAAAAGAAATAGTTGTTTATAGCATCTATTAGCTAGTTTAATTATACTTTTGGTAGTAGTAGTTGTATTTGTGGTATTTTAACCTTAACTTTTGTCTGGGTTTTTTCCTTGGTTTCTGTTCAGGATGTCCAAGGATCCCAAGCCGTCCGGATTCAAGAAGTGTGACTCATGCTGTCAGAAGATGTCTCTAACAGATGGGCACACTTGTTTATTGTCTGGGCGCCGTGCACCTGCAGAACTCTTGCTCGATTTGCCACGCATTTAGTCAGAGTCCTGCAGGAGCGCAATAACAAGTTGATCCTGAGGGGTTTACTTAAGCCCCAAGATTCACCGGCTAAGGCTCAGCCAGTGAAATCTAAGACAACTAAACCTTCGGCTCCCAGTTCAGAGCCGTCGCTGGGTGAAATGGTACCATCTATCTCGGTTCCGGCTGGAACAGAGGTTTCTCCCTCCCAGTCAGCCCCGACACGTTCCTCGGAGCCGTCTGAGAGTCTAAAAAGATCTAGGTCTCCTTCTCTGCCGTCTGTACGTTCAGCTCAGAGATCACCTTTGCTCCAATCTGAGCGTAGTCACCACTCATCCCACTCTTCTCGGTCTTCGAGACTTTCAGACCATGACATGGAAAGAGTGGTCAGTAGACTGTTAAAATCGCAGGCCCTATCAAAAATGTTGTCCAGCCCACATCAAAAATGTTGTCCAGCCCACCTCATCAGGGGTCAGCTCCGCCCACGTCTACAGATATTCCTCCTCCGACTCCTTTGAGCTTGGAGCCGGAGTTCGTTGGGGTTAGAGTCGTGGAACCATCGGCTCCGATACTTTGTCCTTCGGTTCCGTCATCGGCTCCGATCCCTTCCATGGTACCGTCCCTGAAGGGATCTGGGCACTGAGACTCTCTCGTCTGCTCCGAGGGGGCGTGTGGCATCGGACCCTTGTCCAACCCAGTTCTCCCCCTCGGAGCTTCGGCTCAGGTGAGCTCTGCTCCCACATCAGCCTCTGAGCCGTCCCTCTCTGTGCGGGAAGGGATTCCGATTTCTTCGGAACCAGAGCTCTCTCTGCGTCCGGGCAGGGATGCCTTCGAGGTGATGGAGTGTGCTGGCCCCGGAGTCAGCCCCACGATCGACCCCATCGGCTCCTTCCCCTTTGGTGCCTGCATCAGCCTCTGCCCCTCTTCCAGACCCCAAGCGTGGGGATCCAGCGCTCCAGGACACCCCTTTGATCATTGATGATTCAGAGGAGCCACCTCGCAAGAGAAAATGCAAGAGGAAGCATGTTGACTCCCCTGAGTTTGTCACCTCAGATACCGACTTGGACGATTCGGAAGGGTCCCCTGGATCCCCCCTCTGAAGATGTCTCCTTTTCAGACATCCTTGAGATGCTTAGGCAGAGGGGGAACTGGACTACCCTAGCCCCTACTGAGGATGAGTTGGTATTTCTGGATGCGTTTGGCTTCCGACCTTCCACCTGGTGTCTCTGCCTTTTGACCCACTGATGTCTGTCGTGGCTCGAAGGGCGTGGTCAGCTCCAGATTTCGTGGAACCAACCCCTAGGAGACCTGCTAAATTAATAACCACTCCAGAGGACAAGCAGTTTTTGACCAAGGGCGTCCCCGTTGATGCCATGGTGGTTGCAGCGGCCACGAAAAAGGAGTTGGCTGAAACTTCATCTGTTCATCTTCCTAATAAGGAGTCTAGGACGATGGACAGATACGGGAAGCAGATGTTCGCTTCAGCTACCTTCTCCATGAGGTCTCTGAATTATTTGTGCCACTTCACCCGTCTTCAGAGGGGTCTCCTTAAAGAGCTTGGAGATACCCTGCAAGATCCATCAGCTGAGGGGGCTCAGGCTAAGATGGCTTCCCAGCTGGC
The DNA here is from genome assembly GCF_019279795.1 of Protopterus annectens. NCBI lineage: Eukaryota > Metazoa > Chordata > Ceratodontiformes > Protopteridae > Protopterus > Protopterus annectens. The sequence goes on from NC_056747.1 coordinate 140,729,647, forward strand.
GACTCTAAATTCAGTGTTGAACTTCTCCATGAGGCTCAGATGGTGCGAGTAGAGCCGCAGGCACAGGCGTTGCCCTGAGGAGGCACGCTTGGATGCGGCTATGTAACTTTGCAGAACCTTTTCAGAGCGTCTTTCACCAATACCCCCTTTGATGGATCCGCTCTTTTTGGATCACAGGTGAAGGATACCCTTACCAGGTGCGAGCAGGAAAGCAAGACTCTCTCTGCCGTGGGAGTCCGTTTTTCCACTCTGTCCAGACCCAATCCCAAAGGTCAGAAGAGTGGAAAGATGTGGTTCTGGAAATCCCAGGGAGCCTTGCCGGATACGCGTGGTGAGTTCCCGTCCAAGGGTAGAGGAGGGAACAATAACAGACGCTGCCCCGTGACAGGGGGGGTCCGCAAAGCCAGGGCAGCAGAGAATCTTTCTCTGACCAGCCCTTTCAGCATCCCTGAAGGTTGCCTGGCTGCCCACCTCTGGAGGCAGTCGGAGGAAGATTATCACTGTACCCAAAAGCCTGGCAAGAGAACTCGAGACAAGTGGGTACAGTCCCTTGTATCCGGAGGCTACAAAATTCCTTTCCTGCGCCCTCCTTTACAGTCAAACAAGTCCCTTCCAGATGTTCCACCCAGTCTAAGGGATCAAGCAGTCCAAGAAATTTCAAAACTGCTAAAGAGAATCATCCAGGAAGTCCCAGCAGACCAGCTAGGATCCAGAACTTACTCCAGGTTCTTTTTGGTACCAAAAAAGACAGGGGACTGGAGACCCATTCTGGATCTCAGCAGACTAAAGTCTGTTCAAAGAACCAAGTTTTGGATGGTCACGCTACAGTCCATTCTACCCTTTCTGGGTCAGGACAATTGGATGTGCTGTATAGATCTTCAGGATGCGTATTACCACATCAAAATGGACAAGTGCTCCAGAAGATTCATCCACTTCCATCTGGGAGCCAGTCATTATCAGTTCAGAGCTCTGCCCTTTGGTCTCACCACAGCCCCCAGGGTGTTCAAATGTATGGCAGTAGTTACCGCTCATCTCAGACGGTTAGGATTCCAGGTGTTTCCATATCTAGACGACTGGCTCCTCGCTGCTTCCACCAGGCATCAACTTCTGCTAGCCAGAGACTACACTATCCAGACTTGCTCTAGGCTAGGTATCAATAAATTTCAAAAAATCTGCATTGTCGCCCTGTCAGTCTATCACCTTTATAGGCCCAAATTTAAATACAAAAGACATGTTGGCGAGCCTCCCACCAGACAGAATACAAGTAATTCGCCAACATGTGCAGGTCTTATTAGCATGCAGAAGAATTCAAGCCAGGTTCGTCCTCCAATCTCTAGGTCTCATGGCAGCAGCAATCGTGCTCGTTCCTCTAGCTCGTTTTCACATCATTCTCCAGTGGCTTCTCTTCACCCAGTGGTCCTTCCAGTAGCTTCCTATGTCTCACATGATTATGATCACAGAAGCGTGCAAATAGCACCTTGCATGGTGGATGGTCTCCACATCAGTGCCTCAAGGCAGACCCTTTGTCCCATCACCTCCAGTTGCTACGGTAACCACGGATGCCTCCCTGATCGGGTGGGGGGGGGGCATTATCAGTGCAGGACAGTCCAAGGCATCTGGCAACCTCACGAGTGCCATCTGCATATAAACGTCTTGGAGATGAGGGCCGTGTTTCTAGTGTTGCAAGCTCTTCAAGACTCTCTTCCTACCGGGACCATTGCAGTTCAAACGGACAATATGTCGGTAGTATGGTACATCAATAAGCAGGGCAGAACCAGGTCCTACCCCCTATGTTGAGAAGCACTCAGACTCTGGCAATGGGTGATCTCTTCCCAATGGTTTCTGATCGCAACCCACATCCCTGGGAAGTCCAATGTCATAGCAGACAGGCTCAGCAGAGCAGTTCTCATGCCTCACGAGTGGTGTCTGAATCAGGTAATTGCGGACCAAATCTTCCACAAATGGGGTCAACCTTGCTGCGACCTTTTTGCAACTCCCTTCAACAGCAAGTGCAGTGATTTCATCTCTCTCCTTCCACTTCCCGGACATTCCCCCAGCGACGCTCTAGTCCACGATTGGCCTAAGGGACTTCTTTATGCATTCCCCTCCGTTTCCCTCAATTCCCAAGCTAATACAGAAAGCTACCGCATTGGGTTGCAAAATGATCCTCAGTGCTCCGTACTGGCCTCGACACATATGGTTCCCATTCCTGCATCATCATCTTCTCGAGCAGCCTTGGACTCTGGACCTAGTACCGGACCTCCTGATCCATCAATCTGGCGGGCTGCATCAATCCCTGCAATCTCTCCAGTTCACTGCTTGGTTGCTCCACTTGTGACATTAGCTAGGCTTCCTGATAGCTCCCCCTCTGTGCGTAGCATTATCTTATCGTCGCACAAGTCTACCACTAGAAAAACTTAATACTAGTAAGTGGAAACGTTTTTCTTCCTGGGCATAGGCCAAGAGTATAGACCCTTTTTCAGCCCCTGTACACCATATTTTGGAACTTCTTGTGGAACTCTTTCATGCTGGCTCCAATTCCACTACAATTAGAGTTAGCTGCAATCTCAAATTTTCACATTGACCTGTCGGAAAATAATATCATGTCTCATAAGCTATGTAAAGCTTTTCTCAAAGGAACCACACTGCTCAGGCCCCCAGTGAGAGATCCTCCCCCTCCGTGGGATCTAAATTTGATTTTAGCTTCTCTAATTTTGCCCCCCCTTCGAACCTGCAGGATCCTGTTCCTTGAAGTTTTTATTTTGGAAAACCCTCTTTCTGGTAGCTATTATTTCAGCCAGAAGAGTTTCGGAACTTCAGGCTCTTTGTACCCATCCTCCGTACCTAGTGTTCCACAATGACAGGGTTATTCTCAGGACTTACCCTTCCTTCCTAAGGTTTCTTCAGAAAGTAACTTGAATCAGTCCATAGACCTTCCTGTGTTTTTTCCCCAACCACTCCCAACAGGGCGGAATATAAATTGAATCAATTAGATGTTCATAGGCAACTACGCTTTTATTTGCACAGAACTAAGGACATCAGGAAGTCGGACCAACTTTTTCTCTCTTATGCTGAGGGTAAACAAGGCCTTCCAGTCTCAAAAGTAACCTTATCTAGGTGGTTGACCACGATTATCACATTTATCTATCAACTGAGGAACAAAGAGTTGCCTGTCAAACCAAAAGGTCATTCCACTAGAGCTTTAGCCACTTCTTTTGCCTTTCAGGCTAGGTTGCCCACGGAATCTATTTGTGCAGTTGCTATGTGGGCCAACCCACATACTTTCATTTCACATTATAAAGTGGATGTGGTCTCCAGGAGCAGAGCTGATTTTGGTTCCACGGTTCTGAAGAGTTTGTTCCGATGAGCCACCCAGGTTTTTAGGTGCTAGGGACGCTGTCCCAACCAGCAAGAATGAAGGCGAGATAGACAACATAAAGAAGTTATGTACCTACCATAACGTTCCATGTTAGTTGTCTTCTCGCCTTCTTCCTCGTGTCCCACCCTTCATCCCCCTATCCTAGTGGACCGAGAAGAGTTCTTTATGGTTTTTCACTGGCTGAGTCTTCTCTGGCTGTTCCCCTCTGCCTAGTAGCCTCACTGGTAGGCTTTATATATTATAGGATAGGATTCTTTCCTTTTTACATTGGCATTTAGACTTACCAAACGAGATCTGGGTATCTAGCACCAGGCATCATGGGATAGGGGGTGGTCTCGAGCCAGTAAGCAGCTCTGAGCTTTTGAAGATGGCAGAGTCTGAGCAGAGGATCGGCTCCGAACCCATCCAGCAAGAAAGAAGGTGAGAAGAAAACTAACATGGAACGTTATGGTAGGTACATAACTTCTTTTTACTTGAACTGTTACCAAGTATTGTCAGATTTCACTGTTGGTGTAAGTAGTTAAAAGCCTGACTGTAGCTTAGCCTGACCCAGCTTTGATTAGCATCATGGGTGAATGACGAGTGGCAGGAGCGATGGGTGGTTATATGGGTGTTCCCTGTGGTGATCTCTGGTAGAGGCAGAGAAAGTTATAATGAGGAGGAATGGCCTAAGAGGGGATGGTGGACATGGCTGAGCTGCTATAGATGCTGGGAGATGTACATTCCCTTTGCATGCATGACCCTTGGATTTACACCCCCAGATGTGGTAGGGTCGTTAAAGGGGTAGACCTTTAAGTAAAATACCCCCCAATACCCCCCCCCCCCAACTGAGGGCAATGGTGAGACTTAAGACCTCACCGGCTGAATTGGAGTTGGTCTGTGTGAATGGAGAAGTTGATAGATCTGGTGATTTACATAGGGTACTAGATAGAAGGCTTGTAGGATGATGCAGGGGAGCAAAAAAAAAAGTGGGGGGGGAGAGGGAACAAAAAACTTGTCAAATAGACAGCAAGCCAGTCTTTGCATATTTCATAAAGACCATTCTCCACTCAAAGAAAAGGACATTCCTTTAAGTAAAATAATGCGTCGCAGCCAAGTATAACCACCCATTAAATTTTAATTTCAGAAAGACAACTGTGCAGAGAAAAGTCCTTGGAGAATTTCAGGTTGACACCTTGAAGACTGGGCTGTAAAATGTTTGCCAAGAAAGTGCTGCAGGAAAAGCAGGCAGGCCCGAGAGTTGCCTAGCTTGAAGCAAGGGATTCACTAACAACTGTAACCACTTCTGGTGTAATGTGAAACACTTCTCTGTCATATGGAAGACGGCTGTAAGTGGTAGAGATCACAACCTCTGAAAACTTTGTATTTGCACTTTTTACTGTTGTCTGACTTGCAGGGATGATGTCGCCCAGGTTGTGAGCTCAAACGATTACACAAATCTGCTGTGCCATCTGTCAAAGGTGTGAGCTGTGCTAACTTAACCACATTTTGTTAAAGTAAACCCTCTATCATCCTAGTCAAGTCTTTCACCTGTTGTGACTTCATGATGTGGGGCATTCACCACTTCTAGGGTGTGAGCAGTACAGATTTGTTTTCTTGTTTAGACTCCTTTGCACCTTTGCAGAGGTTGTAGGCTGTCTTGTTCTTTACTAGATGTCCATGGCTTGTTTTAAATGGAGTCCTAGAGATTCATAACAGGACTTGCCACTAACACAGCTTTGTCTTTTATCAGCATTAATTTCAGTACAGTCAGAGGTAGGAATGGCGTAGGGGTTGTGTGCAGCGATATAGCTGAGGCATGCAAGTCTGATTGCCTACAGCCTTATCCTGAAAGAATTATTGGACATGGCTTGCAAAACTGGTGCTATGCATTAGGGAGAAGACCTTCATAACAGAACACTTTAATTTATTAGGATGCATTCTCTCCTACCACCACCTCCATGGTAGGTATTACCCCATAGGTTAGAGTTGGACTTTTTGTTAAGGTACACAGATCGCTGCACTCAAATGCTGTCCATGAGCATCACATTTTGGAGAACTGACTTTTTACTAAAGAATATGTGGTTACTGTAGAAATAACTGGCCACATTATTATGGTAAATTTTCAAGAAACTGGTATTAGTTATGCTCAGCTGGTCTGTCAGAGGCAGTGTTACTGTTCCTCCAAGGTTTGATTGATTAAACATGCACCCCAGAAGTTGCACTTCCTCTTTTGGTTATCTGGTTGTCTTGAATGAAACTCTTCAGGTATCGTACCTTATTGCATTAGTGTAGTGTTGGTGGGTTCGTGGGTTAATAAGTACTTGCTAGGCTGTTGATCTGTGAAGAACATTTACATATATTACTCCTGTCCATGAGGGACAGGGGTGTTAAACCAGGTGTGAATTTGCTTTTAGCTCTCCATTTGTCCAGAATGTTTGAATAGTGTTAAGTGAAGCACTTTGGAATAGTCTTCCTCTCCACATAAAACAAAGAAGTGATGCTCTCTGCGATGCGTATTTGTCCCTCCAACATGCTCTGTTTACATTGCAAAAGTGTTTTGAGATCTACTGACCAAATGTTTGTACCCCCACTGGATGTCGTACAGGAAAGCCTTGAATTGCTTGCTGTGTTTTCAACATGGGGTCCATGGATTCCTAACCACAAAAATCTCCTTGACTTTTAGAAAGGATCTGCTTATACCTGAATATGGGCTTGTATGGGCTTCCATTAGTAGCGACTGGTACCTGCAGTGTCATTTTATTTTGTTTCTCCCATGAAAGAAGCACTGTCACCATAAGTGCACTCCTGAAAGTCAGCTGGCTTTTCCATAGCTTTTAGTGTTTTTTTCTTCTGCAGTTGCAGTTAAGAAACAAGGCAGTATTTTGCCAGAATGGGCACCCTCCTATAGTTCTCTGCACTCAGTAAAGTGTACAAGAGCCTGAAATATGAAATAGCATTCTGTGCAGCTTCTGAGCAGACTGCACTATTTCCTGTTTTGCTAAAGCTGTGAAAAAACAGTTGCGTAGTGCAGCCACTCTGTGGTGGTGACATAATGTTGGGATACTCAGGTGCCGTCACAACCACTGCAGCCTTAAAGTAGTAGTCTGAGAGTGCTACCCACTGTGCATCATACTTTTGGTGTGTCGTGACATTCAGCATTGCTCTCGTTTGTTGCCCATATACTTCCATATTATTTTTCACCTTGTGTCTTCTGTATTTTTCCCTACTTTTTCATCTCTTGTCCTGTTCTAATTTCATTGCATTTTTGTTTGTGTCCATACTTTCCACACACCTTCCTTTGCGGTTTCGCTTCGTTTAAGTACAGTACTGTGGATTATTGGAGGTAGTATAAAAATGCCTAGATAGTGTCCTGTCGACACCAAAATGAGTGTGTAAATCTTGATGGGTAGTAACGGACCAGAACACATTTTGTCTTGACTGCCCTCCTAATTCTACTTGCATTACTCTGCATGGTGAATAGCAGTCTGTGTAACTAGGTTGTGGCTGAAAAAGGGCCAGAGTGGTCTGGTCCGTGCACCGTCTCTGAAGAGATAGATGACATAAACTCCCCTTCTCTAAACAGATGTACAGAGCACCATGCTTCTAGGGTAATTTGGTTCATGCACTGTTCTTGATTTTTGCAGTGAAAGGTGCATGTTAATTGGCAGTGGTAGCTTCTCTTGTTAGCACAACTAACTAATTTGACTCCTCCCCCACACAGTGTGCGTATCTATCACATACACCATGCAGAGCAGGTTTCATGACATTTCATTTGTAGCTGTTGACAGTTGTGTAATCTTTGCAACGCATATATAGAAACATGTTTTGGTCGCTTTAACATGAGCACATCATGCCCTCAGCTATGTATCCCCACTTAAGCATCTTTTTGTCTTCTGTATTCATTTATACAATTTTAATTACAATACAGCTTTGCTAACCACAATAGTAAAAAAAAAAAATTAGTGGCTTGAAAATATTACAGGAGCATATACAGTTGGTCATCTTGATGTAAACGTCTAGAGCTGTTTAGGGAAGAAAGTGTGTGCATGTACATTTTTATGGATCTTGATCATCTTCCTTAACTTTATCAGCTGGTATATTATAGACCTCATTTAGGTTTTGTGAAAATGTTTGATTTTTCTCTGCTCAGTGAGTGCTGGCCATCTTTAATGCTATAGTTGATTTTTGTCCCGTCAGGCAACTTATGGATACAGTCAGTTCTGCATGGCTGTCATCCAGGCATCTCTAACGAATTTTCCTTTTTTGTAGCCCTACCACCACACTTCCAACAGCCGACTTGTGTGCACAGAGATGTGCACCTTCCTCTGTGCGTATCCATGCTCCCACATAAACATTAAAGCCCCTTACATGAATGAGACTTGGCAGAGCCATATACACATGCTTTATATGCCTGGTCATCTCATGTTCACTTCATTGCACTGGGCTGCCTCCCACCCAAGTGGATAAGCTGCACACCTCTCAACCTCTTAGCTCAGGAAATCTGGACAAAGCCCAACAAAATGGGGGGACAAAGGCCCAAAAATAGGGACACATTTTAAATAATGCTTGTAAAGACTTGGAAAGTTGCTAGAATAGCAGGATTTGTGTTAGCATGCATTTTCAGGAGGATATGTAGTCTGAAACTCCAATACATTTAGTGATTTTAATCCTTAGATCATCCCAGTGATTTGTCAAAAAAAAAAGTTTTATGAGGAAAAATCCAAAAATGAGGCAAATTTGGACATTCTGCAAAAATCTGTACAGTTGAGAGGTATGATTGAGCTGCCATTTATTGCTCACTTCCAGTTCTAAATACCAAGTCGTGGACCCAGTGTAATACTAAGCGAAACTGCTGCAACACCTGAAAATAATTCTTTTACGCTCTTCTGGGCTCTGATATGAATGCATCTCAAAAGATTAATAAAATCAACAACTGATAAAACGCTAAATATTTATTTTAATGTTAAAAATGTA
>NC_056747.1:140742981-140752981 GCF_019279795.1 Protopterus annectens
TGTTTGACCTTAGCTGGGTGGGTGGGTGGATTGGGGGAGATGGTGACTTTGAAAGTGACTGGTTTGTGGTCTGATCTTATCGGGGATGATGCTGCAGTGTGTTACTCATGTTGGTTAATACCAAGTCCAAGATATTTTCACCCCTGTTGGGGGTGTTGACCAACTGGTCCAAGGCATTTGCGCTAACTAAATCAAGGAAAATCTGGGCATATATGTTTTGGCATGAGTATTTCTTCCAGTCTGTGGTTGGATAGTTACCCAGGATCAAGATAAAGGGTTGAATCTTGACAGATTTGAAGAGGTCCAGATAGGTGGATGGTTTGGAGTCTGAATGTATGATGAGATGAGTAACCTGGTATGGCTGGGGTGCTATTCGCAGCTTTGAACCAGGTTTGTGTGACTGCACAACTGTCAGCATCTTTCAGTGTTAAGAATGCTTGCAATGAGTGCAGATGTTCTTCGTGTTTCACTGTTGCAGTCATTACATTTGGGTTATCTGCTTGCAGGTAGCGCACCAGTCGGCCTGATTAACAAAGTCTTGAGTCCTGCATCGGTTGCTGTCCCTTCTTCCAAGACGTCAGGTCATTGGGTATAAAACATGCAGCCGACGACATTACATCAGTCTTTCTTGCCATGCGGTGCCCGAAGCAGAAGCAATTCTGAAGTGCCGGTCGGCCAACTCCTGAAATTTTCGTTTGAGTTTCAGAACCAAAGTCTTCAACTAAAGCGAAGTACCCCATTGGGGAAACTTTTTCTTGCTCCTTACCGATGTCCGTAAAAGTTAATAATTGCATTACTTGTGGAAAGCAAATACCTCATAATGATAAGAATGGCTGAATATCTAATAACTCTAATCATGGGTAGCCCCCCCCCCCCCCCCAAGAGGCCTAGGACTGAAGTTGATTATGAATCTTCTGATCAGGATTCTGTTTTTTCTGTCTCTCTTGATGATCTGGATTTGTCCTTACCTACTTATGAGGATTCTGATGCAAAGGACTCTATTCCCTCTGCTTCCCCTCCTGAGGATTTTTCTTTTGGGGAAACCTTACGTACTCTAAGGGAGCATTTCCACTGGGAAAGCCAGGATTTTTCTGATTCAAAAAAGAGGCTTAGGGATTTCCTTCTCCTACCTCAGCATAGGCCTTTAGCTATTCCTCCTGTACTAGACATTGTTGATGCTTTCTTGGAATCTAGTTTGGCCCCTGATTCCCTGCCTCCTGCTCCCAGAAAACCTGACTGATACTACAGGGTTCCTGAGTCCCACAGGTTCCTTTTCAAAAATCCTATTGCAGATCCAGAGACTATTTCACAGGGGCCCAAGGGCATTTAAGGCTTTTACTGCTATAAATCCTACCCCTTCTGATAGAGACTCCAGGGTGCTGGATAGATGGGGTAAGAAGGTTTGCAGTTCTGCAACCTTGGCCATTAGGGCTTTAAACTGCCAGTTTCATATGTTAAAATATCAGCAACATATTATTGGACTGCTTAAACAGAAAATGATGTTGATTCCTGACTGTGTGGAAAATAAAGAATTACAGGATTTAATGCATTCTGCCAAACAAGTTGGAAAACATACTTTGCAATGTGGTTTTGATTCATTAGAGGCCTCTTGCAGGGCTGCTGTTACTGGATCTGTGCTCAGAGGGCATGCTTGGCTTAAGGAGCAATTTTTGCCTGATCATGTTAAAGCTAAATTGCTGGATGCACCTTTAAATCAGGATCGCCTGTTTGTCATCAAGTCTGAGGAAGTTCTTAAAAAGATGGAAGATAAAGCTAAATCTATGCAAACTGTTAAAGATTTTTTACAAGTTCAGCCTCCTAGATTTAGTAGGCACTGGCCCTCTAAAAATTGGTCCTTTCCAGCCCCTTCTAGGTCTTCTTAAGCCAAACCGACAGCAAAAAAAACTGGTTTCAGTCCCAGGGGACACTCAGAACTAAGCAGTGGGGGGCCTCCACTTCCAAGTCTGGGAATAGTAAGACTCCCCCCATGGTAAACTGTCTCAATGACTTCCTTTGTAAAATTTCCAGGCACTTATCAACTGACTGCCCCTTTGGTGGAAAGATTGCTCTTCATGCAAAGAATTGGGAGCTCATTACCCAGGACAAATGGGTTTTAAATAGTGTCCCAGGGATGCAGATTTCACTTCCACACGTTGCCAACACCAAACGGGTGGCCGGATCTACCCCCAAATCAGTGGGCAGACACCCAAAAATAAGTACTTTCTCTCAAGCATGGGGGCTATTCAACTGGTACCAGAAGAGGAAAAGGGACAAGGTTTCTACTTGAGACTTTTCCTGGTACCCAGAAAAGACAATTCATGGCGACCTGTCTACTCTAAACACCTTTTTGGAGATTCCAAAATTCAAGATGCTGACTCTTCACCAATTACTTCCTATGCTAGGCAAAGATGCTTGGTTGGCAACACTAGATTTAAAAGAAGCATACCTGCACATCCCAATTGGGGAATCTTGCAGAAGATACCTACGCTTCAAAGCAGGCTGCACGCACCATTAGCTCTCTGCACTGCCCTTTGGCTTATCTACTGTGCCCAAGGTATTCACAAAGTGCCTAGTTCCAGTTATTGCATTTTGCAGACAAAGAAATATTCAAATATACCCATAACTGGACGATTGTCTAATTCAGGCAGAAAGCCAGGACATGCTTTTTGAGTCATCTGGAATTTGTAAAGGGTTCTAACTTGCCTGGGGTACACCATAAATGAAAAGAAATGACACCTGGTACCCTGTCAACAAATTCTATTCCTGGGAACAAGTTTGATGGCTTACCTCACGCCTGAAAAGCAAATTCATTTCACAACCTACTTCAAACAAGTGGCCACAAAAACCCTGCTATCTGCCAGACAAATACTGCAAGCTGTGGGGTTCATGGCCTCCTGCATTCTTCTAATTCCATATGTAAGACTGCGTATGAGGAAACTACAGTGGTACCTAAAAAGCCTATGGTGTCAACCTTCTCAATACCTAGAAACAATGATTCCTGTCATACCTTGCCTACGCCTAGAGTTCCTTTGGTGGGGAGAGGCCCGACACCAAAACAAGGGACTACTTTTCACACCACCCTCTGCCGCCCAAACCATAATAACAGATGCATCAGACTATGCATGTGGGGCTCACTTGGCAGGGAAGTGCATTCAGGGCAAATGGAACCCAAGTCAAATGCACCTGCATATCAATCAAAAAGAAATGTTAGCTGTACAGAATGCTCTGACAGCCTTCAAGGACCACATTTTTCAAGGACAATTAATGATAAAGACGGACAACACCACTGTTATGTGGTCCATAGGCAGGGGGTTACACATTCTTACCCCCTTTGCAGACTAGCCATGGCATTGTGGAACACAGCCTTGAGCTGCTAAGTCCACCTACAAGCTCAGTTCCTGCCAGGAAAATTAAATACACTGGCAGATGGATTAAGCAGAAACCTCATGGACCCACACGAGTGGAAACTGGAACCAAGGATTTTCAGCATGTTGACAAGTAAATGGGGGAGCCCAGACATAGACCTGTTTGCCTCTCCCCAGAACTACCAATTGGACAAATTTTGCACAAGGACTCCCCACAAGCAAGCCTGGAAAGTGGATGCTCTGTCCTTCAGGTGGAAAAAAGTCTGTGCCTTCCCCCCCTTTGCCTCTGCTCTCCAAAGTACTACTAAAAATCAAACCGGGCAAACCAAGGATGATTTTGATTGCTCCAGACTGGTTGCGCCAACACTGTTACCCCCTCCTGCGCAGTGTCACAGTTATTTCCATTGCACCTGCCTCAGACTCCTTTCCTGCTGTCTCAGCAGGAGGACCAGATTTTGCCCCTCAGCTTCCAACATTGAACCTTGCAGCCTGGCTAATTAATCTCTCTTTTACCATCCCTCAGCAAACCTGTGATGGATATCATTTTTGAGGCAAGGAGGCCTAGTACTAAAAAATCTTATGCTGAAAAATGGAAAAGATTCTGTGCCTGGAACCAATCTCAAGGGATGAGCACAGTAGCGCCCAATTTACCTAAGATTTTACAATGCTTAACTGAGATACTTCACAAGGGCCCGTCTTTTTCCTCCATTAAAATCCACGCCTCAGACATTTCAGCTCATTATAACACAGAACCTCCCCACTTCTCAAGCAGTTCCTCAGCGGGGCCAAAAATTTGAGACCACCCAGGAGAGCTCCAACCCCAGCCTGGGACCTTAACTTTGTCTTGGAAAAACTCACTCAACCTCCTTTTGAGCCAGCTGCTACTGCAGACTGAAAGTTCTTTCTTGGAAAACAGCTTTCCTTTTAGCAATCACTTTAGATAGAAGGGTATCTGAATTACAGGCCCTTATGGCAGTGGAGCCTTTCATCATCTTTCTTGTGGACATGGTGTCCCTCAGAACCAATCCATCCTTCATGCCCAAGGTGGTATCCAGTGTGGCACTTAATCGGTCCATTCATTTGCCAGCCTTCTTTCCCAGTCCACAGAATAAAGGGGAATGGATACTGCATTCCTTAGATGTGCACAGACAATTAGATTCTACTTGGACAGGGCTAAACCTCAAAGGAAATCTGAACAACTGCTGGTGGCATTTGGCAGAGGAGAAGGCCATTTCAAAGCAAACCATTTCTAAATGGATAAGCCATTGCATTAATTTCTGCTATAAGCACCATGGAAAACCTATCCCCCAGGGGATCAGACCTCACTCCACCAGGGCTGCATCTACCGCAGCAGCCTTTCTCAGAGGCGTCCCTACCAGGGACATCCTAGAAGCTGCTACCTGTAGTTCTGTACATACTTTCCCCAAGCATCATTTGCCAATTTTCTCTAAATCCAGAGCTGGCTTTGCCACTGCAGTCTTGCAGGACTTTATAGATGGCCTTAATGCTATCTAAATTCCTCCTCCCAACCATAGCTTTGGGAATCTACCCAAATGTAATGACTGCAACAGTGAAACATGAGGAACATAATACAGTTGTGTACACTTACAGTAAATGTAGATGTTAGTGTATTCACTGTTGCAGTCCTGGTTGCCCTCCCTCCAGTCCCCTAACTTCTTTTGGCTACATCTCTACTTTCCTTTACTATGCTTAAAAGCCTTTTTAGTGTATTTGCTTTTTTGTTGGAGGCATATCTTTGTGCCTTTGTTTAATTGCTTCCCATTACGGGGGCACCTGACATCTGGGGCAAGAAAAACTGATGTAATGGTGTCTGCTGCATGTTTTATATACCCCCTGACGACCTGATGTCATGGAAGAAGGGACAGCAACCGACACAGGACCCAAGACTTTGTTAATCAGGCCCATTGCGGGCTACCTACAAGCAGATAACCCAAATGTAATGACTACAACAGTGAATACACTTGAACATCTACATTTATGGTAAGTGTACACAACTGTACTTTTCATGTTTAGACTCCTAATATTTAGCAGAATGACCTTTAATTGACGTTTTGGTGAAATTTTCATGTTAGTAGCTTTGACCTTCTGGCATTGCCTAAAAAGGCATTATGGGGAGACCAGAGCCTTTGCCAGGGGACAGATGCAGGCTGTCTCTGGCAAAGCATCTTGGTTTGTGTCTCGTGCCATCCCAGGCTGTCTGGTACTAGATCCCCTTGGAATGACACCAGAAACTAAGCCAGTTGTTAGTCATTTTCTGTTTGTATTGAGCAAATTCTTGAAAAGGTAGCTGTCACTCCACGAAGGGCCAAGTCATGTTTTGTAGACTCTAACTAGGGGATGGCAGATGAGCTGTAGAAGTTTTATGTAGGTCAGCAAGTGGGCTGTATTTGAAACTGAGCTGCAGAAAGTAGATGTCTAGAGGTATGTGGAAGGCAGGGAGCAGGCAGAGGTACATAACACACTTGTCTGTATGTTGGGATAGCAGAAGAAATGGTACAAGACTGGAAGGAGTCATTAGGAACAGGAAAGTCCTCTGCTGCATGGTGAAAAGTAACAGTAAACAGACAGGGGGGCCACATTGTTGCCGCTCTATAGTTTGAGGGCTGCGGTACTTGGTGGGGGTGCATCAGAACACTGAAGAGTGTCAGTATTGTTGCCGTTACTGAAAGTGGAGTTCAGAAAGGAACGGTCGTGTCAAAAAACTTAGCCGGGTTGAGGTGAGCAGTACTCTCAGGATTTGCACTTAAGGCGGAGCTGCTGGGGGTTGGGGTCCAAGCCTTTCAGGATTTTTGTTATCCTAGTTAATTAGATTAGTTATGTACTTTATGGCTTTGCAGATGAGACTAGTGAAGCTAATGGATCTCTAGTTAACAGGTCAGTAGTGTGTCCACCATTATGAAATGGTTTCATAACAGCGGTACACCAGATCTCTGGGACAAAGCCAGCAACAAGGCTGGGGTTGAACAGCTGTAGGACTGAGATCCACTAGTGTGTGCTTTCTGTTTATTTCGTAACAGGGTATGCTATCAGGTGCCATGGATGATGTACATTTCATTTTGGCAAGTTCATATATGATTGGGTGGAGTATTAGAGGTTCTATGTTAAATGTGGGTTTGTGTAATTGTTCTAGGGCGAAATCAACACTGTATGTGCTAGAATGTTGGCTGTATCTACTGGGTCAGAGTAGGTAGTGCCACATTGGGCAAGTTCTGAGCAAAGCTGGGCATTTATTCCTTGGTTTCCTAACATAACTAAAGGACTTGTAAATTTTTCGCTTCTGATACTAGACTAAGTTTGAGATGCCTTCATTTTCCTGATTTTTTTTTTTTAAGCATTTTAATGGTAACTTTGATTTAAGAATGTGTGTGTGTGTGACTGATATATATATATATATATATATATATATATATATATATATATATATATATATATATATATATATATATATATATATATAAGCTACATTCACTCGACACATCAAAAATCGAAACATAAACGGACATTTAACAGGTAAGACTTTTAATTTTGCTAATCATACCTACCATGTTTTAGTAAGTGTGGCAGTGTTATGCATGTGTGGTAGGCATGATTAGCAAAATTAAAAGTCTTACCTGTTAAATGTCCGTGTTTGCGGTTTCGATTTTTTGATGTGTCGGTGGAGTGAATGTCGGTCTTCCGACTTGGTGTACTAACATGTACCTATATATATATATATATATATATATATATATATATATATATATATATATATATATATATATAATGTGTGTATGTATATATGTATGTGTATATGTATATATATGTACAGAAAAAACTTCAAAAACAAAATCATCCCCAAGGTGGGTGCTACAGGAATGGGTGCTACAGGAAACAAACACTGGAGACGGGAGCTGATTGCTGAGTGCTTTCGTTCGGTTTTATTACTACAAACTTCAGAGCGGTATCGTTCTGAAGAAGTTCGTAGTAATAAAACCAAACTAAAGCGCTCTGCAATCGGTTCCGGTCTCCAGTGTTTGTTTCCTGTAGAACACCCCTTGGGGATGATTTTGTTTTTGAAGTTTTTTCTGCATTTTAATAGTGTTTCTTCGAGTTTCTACTAGTCTGTTTTGGTGTGTGTGTGTGTGTGTGTGTGTGTGTGTGTGTGTGTGTGTGTGTGTATATATATATATATATATATGTATGTGTATATATATATATATATATATATATATATATATATATATGTGTTTGTGTGTATATATATATATATATATATATATATATATATATATATGTGTGTGTGTGTGTATATATATATATATATATATATATATCGCCAAAAACCAAAGCCCAAAAAACGATAAATGGAAAATAACAGTCCCAAAGCTTGTGAATGGATACTCGCAAGTATCAGATAACACTGGCAAGGATAAGTTACATTAAAAATGCATCGTGAGCAACAAATAATAAAATATTGAAAACTAGTTTAATGAAACGTAAGCGCTTTCACTATACAAATAGCTTCCTCAGACGTTAATTTTCAAAACACAAGACAACGTATATAGAAAAAACATCACATCCCTCATTAAGCCAAGTAGACGTCATTTCCTGTAAGCTTAGCTCGCAAATGTAAATAAGAAACATGTAAATAGACCATGTATATTATTATGTTGCAGTCAAATAACTCAACCCATATCATTGCCACATAATATTAAAAACATATGTTGTAAGCCGATGGCTAAAGAAATGCAAACAGAACGACCAAACGTGATATGCTCTATAGGACAACATTCACATTTCCATTGATGTTTAACATGTGACGAACAAAATGAACTGAATAGCCAACCGACTAAAATAACTCTGATCAACATAGCTAATACATTTGCAGAACAGCGTCTAAAAGCATATCAGACTCATAGAGCAATATAGTACAAAAGGCTTACAATAACAAAATATTAAAATTAATGTGCATCATACCAGCTCAAAAAATACTATTACACTTAAAACCTGACTAAAAATAACGGGCAACTAATAAACTTAAATAAACTGATATATAACAACCATATAGCCGTTATAAATCAAGGTAGCAACAAACAATGCCCCTGGCTATAGAAGTTATGAAAATCAATACATAATGTACATACTATTGCAGTTAAAATCTGGCTGAAAATATAGCTAAAAATAGCTCAGAATAATGGGCAGTTAACATGCTTAAATAAACCAATATATAACAACCATGTCACTGTTATAAATCAAGTTAACAGCAAACAATGCCCCTGGTTGTAAATATTGTAAAAATACATAGTCAGAGAATGCTAGTACAAATATAGTAAAAGTTATAAAGGTCTAGCTTTCAATATAGGTTTCGTGGATAAGGATTCATTCAAGCCTAAACATCTATGCGCACCCAGCCTAAAAATCCATTTCAACTCCAATTCCTCAGTGAGGTTAGGGATATCCCCACCCCTCACTGTCGGATGTATCACTTGTAGGACTTGAAACAAAAACCTATGCTCTTCTCCATAGGCAAGCATATGTTTAGAAATGGCACTGTACGTCTCTTTTCTCCTAAAGGCATAGAGATGATCTGTTAGTCTTCCCGACATAAAACGAAAAACAGACCTGGCAATGCGCTACATATGCAACATTTCTGGTGTTGCAGTTGGAACTATTATGTAGTGCCCATAATTTCCCATCATTAGGACATCTAAAGAATCTTGAAATGTCAATGTGGCCACACTGAACACAGGAGCCACATCTCTTCGTGCCCAATTGCCATGGTGGAACCATGGTTTGTACAGAGTCAGTCAGCCTTGGAAAGCACAATAGCTGTTTCAGGTTGCTACAGTTCTTAAAGACATATCTAGGGCAATTGCCCACAATATTCTTAATTTCTTGGTCTGCCATTAATGAATTCCAATTGTCATTAATGACCCGTTGCACAAAATGTGTATTTGTACCTAATGGCATGACAAAGGGTATCTGTTTCCTATAATCAGATCTCTTAATGCTAGTTGGATGCCCATTGCCGAAGTAAGGTTTACCTCGGCTTGATCTCAAATCGTAGGCTTGCTGGCATTGACTGTTGACAACCACAGGATCATAGCCTCTGACAATAAAATTGTCCTTTAACTTCTCCAACTCTTCTGCAAAATTAGCTTCATTGGAACATAGACGAGAGAGTCGAAGTGCTTGACCCTTGACTATGCTTGTGAAGATCTTACAATCATGCATACTGTCATTGGCTAAATACGATGGCACATAGCATGCTTTCCTATAGACATTGGTAGAAAATGAATCACCAAATTTGGTGATGGTCGTGTCCAAGTAGTTTATGGACTCATAGGAACATTCCATCGTAAATTTCAGAAAGCCTGGTAGGCTATTAAGGTAATCGTGGAACAAGGTCAACGATTCAGTCGTACCTCTCCAAATAATGAAGAGGTCGTCCACGAACCTTCTGTAGAAAACAATGTTATTGTTGTTCATCAAAATATCATTCTCTCAAGCTGCCATCACCAAATTAGCATAGGAGTTCGCGCAGCTTGTACCCATAGCGACTCCAGTAGCTTGTCTATATATGCCATTGCTGAACGTGAATAGGTTATTCTCAAGTATTAATTCCAACAATAAAC
>NC_056747.1:140762981-140805481 GCF_019279795.1 Protopterus annectens
AGAGCTGCGATCGCCAATGCCGTAGAGTTGTTAAATGTATATGATCAATGCAATTGGGGCTGAGATGGTGTTTTTCCAAATCTAATATACAGTTGGCTTACTGTTATCTACACCTAAATGATATGAGATTTATGGGAGATGGCCCTGCGAAGGTGATGCCCCAGTGTTCCATTTCTGTTGGGGCGATTTTATATTGCTTGATGAACCCTGTGGTTGATATGGAAAACGGCACTTGGGAATTGCTGTTTCCAACACCACATTTGTTTGATTGGTCCTGTTTGTCTGATAGGTTGCACAATTGTGTATCTAATGGGATTATGATTAGCATATCGTATAAGAATGGTTTATGACTAGGGGCATCTTGTATCCATTATTTGATTGGATTATTTTTATTGTGATACACAGAGTACATGACTATTTTAACTTTGTTAATTTGAATTTTATTTTTGATTGGGCGCTTTTCATATAAAAGTTAACAGGACTAAGTTTCATATCGAACTGATGAGGGTTACAAATGTTACCCGAAAGCTCTTATCGTTCTTTTATTTTGGAGCTGTTAAAGTTTTTATTTTTTATTCGTGAGACATTGTGATTTTATTTAATGCTATTAACCATGTTGGTGGGATTGTTTGGTTTCTCATATATATATATATATATATATATACACACACACACACACACACACACACACACACACACACACACACACACACACACACACACACACACACACACACACACACACGTAGCTGTGCTGGTGTAATTGTTTTTGAAGTAATGTACTTGAATGCTCTTGTTACGGCCAAAGTTTTATCTAGGAAGAACCACATGTTCTTAGTGTTTCACTGTTGCAGTCGTTACATTTGGGCTATCTGCTTGCAGTAGCCCTCAGTCAGCTTGATTAACAAAGTATTGGGTCCTACATCAGTTCTCTCTTCCGTGACGTCAGGTCATCAGGGGTATGAAACATGCAGCCGACATCATTACATCAGTCTTTCTTGCCATGCGGTGCGTGAAGCAGTTAGCATGTGCTGGTTGGCAGACTCCTGAAATTTTCATTTTCAGGTTTCAGAACCGAAGTCTTCAACTAAAAGCTAAGTACCCCGTTGAGGAAACTTTTTCTTGCTCTAATCCGATGTTAGTAAAAGTAAATAATTGCATTTCTTGTGGAAAGCAAATACCTTTACTGTATTCCTTACCTAGGCCCTGACCACGACGGACCTCACTGTCGGTTTTGTGCCTTATTTAAACCACAAACTACCCGTAGTCTGTATATTTGCGCTTCTCAATATTTTGGTGCTCGGTTCAATTATCCTGATATGTCTTCGGTAAGCCATTCGACTACTGACATTCCGAAAAAATGCAAAGATAGCGACAGGCCACCCAGTTTGCCAGTACTCAGGCGCTTTCGCAGCCCCTGATACCCGCTACTTCAGATTCACAGGCTTCTGCTGAGACCCATTCGGAGTCAGGTATGCTGCGAGATGCTTCAACTGTGGAACTTGCGGATGTCTCCATCTTGGATGGGTCCAGAGCCGCTGTGCAGGCACTGGCTTCTGAGGGTGTATTCAGGCCCATTGACTTCCATATTAAACCGATGCCATCTTCAAGGCCTAAAACTCGAACCATGCCTAGAAAACTGACGCCCAGACCTCATGGTCGGGCATCTATGCCTAATAACGAATGATAAGAATGACTGAAGATCTTATTACTTTAATTAGGGGAAGCCAACCTTCCCCCTCTGAGACCTAGGACTGAGTTTGCTTATGATACTTCTGACCAGGATTCTGAAATTTCTGTTTCCTCTGATGACCAGGATTTACCCTTATCTACCTATGAGGATTTTGATGCTGAGGACTCTATTTCCTCTGTCCCCGAGGATTTCTCTTTTGGTGAAACCTTGCATACTCTCAGGGAAAGTCAGGATTTCTCTGATTCTAAACAGAGGCTTAGGGATTTCTTACTCGTGCCCCAGCACAGGCCTTTAGCTATACCTCCTGTACTGGACATTGTTGATGATGCCTTTTCGAAATCTAGCATGGCCCCTGACTCTCTACCACCTCCTTCCAGAAAACCTGATAGATATTACAGGGTTCCTGACTCAAGTTCCTTTGCAAACATCCTACTGTGGATCCTGAAACAGTTTCACAGGTACCCAAGGGCATTAAAGCTACTACTGCCAAAAATTCTACCCCCTCTGATAGAGACTCTAGGGAGCTGCCTAGATGTGGTAAGAAGTTACACACTTCTGCAACTTTGGCCATTAGGGCCTTGAATTGCCAGTTTCATATGTTGGTGTCAGTTGCATATTATTGGACTGCTTAAACAGAAAATTATGTTGATTCCTGATTGTGCTGCAAATAAGGTTTTACAGTATTTAATGCATTCTGCTGAACAAGTTGGTAAACCTACATGCAGTGTTTTGATTCACTGGAGGCATCTTGCAGGGCTGTGGTAACTGGGTCTGTACTTAGAAGGCATGCTTGGCTTAAGGAGCAATCCTTGGCAGATCATGTTAAAGCAAAATTACTGGATGCTCCCTTAAATCAGGACCACCTGTTTGGTAACAGGGCAGAAGAAGTTTTTAAAAAGATGGAGGAAAAAGCTAAATGTATGCAAACTGTTAAAAGATTTTTTACAAGTACAACCTCCAAGATTTAGTAGGCATTGGCCTTCTAAGAATTGGTCCTTTCCTGCCTCTTCCAGACCTTCTCAGTCCAAACCCAGATCAAGCAGAGCACCCAGGCCTCAGTCCAAACCCAGATCAAGCAGAGCACCCAGGCTTCAGTCCCAGGGGACGCACAGGACTAAGGAGTGGGGGGCCTCCACTTCCAAATCTGGGAGTAATAATACTCCCCCTATGGTAAACTGACTTCTTTTTAAAA
This sequence comes from Protopterus annectens, assembly GCF_019279795.1. Taxonomy (NCBI): domain Eukaryota; kingdom Metazoa; phylum Chordata; order Ceratodontiformes; family Protopteridae; genus Protopterus; species Protopterus annectens. The sequence continues at coordinate 140,765,867 of NC_056747.1, forward strand.
CTTCCAAGCACTTCTCAACTGACTGACCCTTTGGGGGAAAGATTGAACTTCATGCTAAGAACTGGGGACTCATTACCCAGGACAAATGGGTTTTAAATAGTGTCCCAAGGATACAGATTTCACTTCCACATGTTACCAACTCCAAGCGGTTGGCCGTATCTACCTCCAAATCAGTGGGCAGAGGCCCAAAAGCAAATACTCTCTCTCTCAAGCATAGGGGCTGTTCAGTTGGTACCAGAAGAAGAAAAGGGACAATGTTTCTACTTTTTCCCGGTACCCAGAAAAGACGATTCATGACGTCCTATCCTGGACTTACCAAAAAAAGTGTTTAGCGTAGGCGATTCCAAAATTCAAGATGCTGACTCTTCACCATTTGCTTGCTATGCTAAGCAAAGATGCCTGGTTGGCAACACTAAATTTAAAGGAAGCATACCTGCACATCCCAATCAGGGAATCTTGCAGAAGATACCTACACTTCAAAGCAGGCTACACGCACTATACGTTCTCTGCACTGCCCTTTGTGAATACCCTGGGCGCAGTAGATAAGCCAAAGTGCATAGTTCCAGTCATTGCATTTTGCAGGCAAATAAATATTCAAATATACCAATACCTGGACGATTGTCTAATTCAGGCAGAAAACCAGGACATACTTTTGAGTCATCTGGCTTTTGTACAGAGGGTGTTAACTTGTCTGGGGTACACCATAAATAAAAGGAAATCACACCTGGTACTCTGTCAAATTATATTCCTGTGAGCAAGCTTGAATACAACTTCCCAGATGGCTTTCCTCATGCCAGAGAAACATTCACTTGACAACCTACTTCAAACAAGTGGCCACAAAAACTCTGCTCTCCAAGGCAAATACTGCAAGCCTTGCGGTTCATGGCCTCTTGCTTTCTTCTAATTCCATATGCAAGACTGCATATGAGGAAACTACAAATGTATCTAAAAAGCCTATGGTGTCATCATTCTCAGGATCTCGAAGCAATGCTTCCTATCATTCCTAGTCTACGCCTAGAGTAGTTTTGGTGGGCAGAGGCCTGACACCAAAACAAGGGACTACCATTCACACTAATCCCTACTGCCCAAACCCTAACAGATTCATCAGACTATGCATGGGGGAGGGGGGGGGCGCAACTGGCAGGGAAGTGCATTCAGTGCAAATGGAGCCCAATTCAAATGTACCTTCACATCAGTCATAAAGAAATGTTAGCTGTACAGAATGCTCTGACATCCTTAAAAGACAACATTATTCCAGGGCAATTAATGGTAAAGACTGACAACACACCTCTGTTATGTGGTACATAAACAAGCAGGGGGTACACATTCTTACCCCCTCAGCATACTAACGATGGCATTGTGGAACACCGCCTTGAGCTACCAAGTGCATCTGCAAGCTCAGTTACTGCCAGGAAAACTAAATACACTGGCAGACGGACTAAGCAGCAACCTCATGGATCCACACGAGTGGCAACTAAAACCAAGGATTTTCAACTTGTTGACAAACAAATGGGGGAGCCCAGATGTAGACCTGTTTGCCTCCCCTCAGAACTATCAATTGGAAAAATTTTGTGCAAGGGCACCCCACAGACAAGCTTGGAAGGTGGATCCTCTGTCCTTCAGCTGGAAAAACTTAGATTATGCCTTTCCTCCTCTGCCTCTGCTCTCCAGAGTACTACTAAAGATCAAACGAGACAAACCAAGGATGATTTTGATTGCACCAGCCTGGCCACGCCAACACTTGTACCCCGATGTTCATCGTGCATACAGCTGCAGTCACAACAGTTGGGTTATCCTGCAGTCAGGCGGGTCCTTGGTCGGCCGAATTCCAAAGTCTAGGTCCGATGTCGGTTGTCACTTCTTCCCTGACGTCAGTGCGGCAGGGGTATAAAAGAGGCAGCCAATGCCATTTTCTCCAGTCTTTCTTGCCGTGCGGTGCCCGAAGCAGAAGCAGTTTGCAAGTGCCAGTCGGCCAGCTCCTGAGATTTACGGAAGTATTTCAGCCGAAGTCTTCTTGAAAGCTAAGAACCCCATTGGGGAAACTTTTCTTGCCTCAGACAGATATCAGCCAAAGTTAATAATTGCATTTCTTGTGGGAAGCAAATGCCACATAAGGATTTCCACTCTTTCTGTATACCTTGCTTAGGCCCAGACCACGACGTCTCGGCCTGCCGTTTCTGTGCAAGATTCAATAAACGCACTATTAAGCGTCGAGCAGATTTTGCCCTTCACTTTTTCGGCAAAAGTAATTATATTATGTCGTCAGATACTCAGACTTCAGTTTTGAGCAAAAAACGGAAAGATAAGGACCGACATACGAGGTCCGCACCACCTACTGAAACCACGCTAAGGCAGACTACCGGTTCTCCGATACTCAGCGAGGCACCTACGCAGCCCCTGACTATAGATGACCATGCTTTACCGGTGTCTTCAGTACCCGAGGTCTTAGGCTCCTCTCTGCCCCCATTCCTACTACACAACCCGACGCCACTCCTGGTGGGGAAACTCAAAATTTAGACAGGCCTGCCATTTCTCAAGGGGTCTTCAGGCCTTCCTCCTTCTCCATTAAAGCCTTCACTAAATCTAAAGCAGCCATGAAAACCAAAAAACAGGTTCCTCAGACCCCCTCTCAAGGCACTATGCCTACAAAACAGATGCTTAAAATGGCTGAGGATTTGATTACTCTTATCAGGGGTTCTCAACCCCCCTCTGACAAAAGGCCCAGATTAGAGGAAGACTGTCCTTCTTCAGATCAAGCTTCTATTACCACAGAACTATCGGAGGACCAGGATTATGCCTACTCTCCATTCGAAGACTGTGCAGAGGAGTCTATTCCTTCGGCCCCCCCCCCCCCGAGGACTTCTCTTTTGGGGAAACCCTGCATTCATTGAGGGAACACTTTCATTGGGAAGGCCAAGATTACTCAGACTCCAAGAAAAGGCTCAGGGAATTTCTTCTCCCCCAGCATAGGCCTCTGGCTATCCCTCCTGTTTTAGATATATTGGATGATGTGTACACAAAAGCAAGCCTTATTCCAGATTCTTTGCCTCTAGCTCCTGTTAAACCAGACAGGTATTACCGGGTTCCTGATTCCCTCCAGTTCCTATATAAAAGTCGTACTGCTGACCCAGAAACAATTTCACAGGGTCCCAAGGGAATTAAGGCCTCTACTGCTAAAAACCCATTACCTTCGGAGAGAGATTCCAGAGCTTTAGAAAGGTGGGGGAAAAAGGTGTACACCTCGGCCACTTTAACCATGAGGGCATTAAACAGTTCCATATGTTAAAGTATCAACAGTTTTTGATCTCAGCTGAAAAGCAAGATGACACAACCAGAACAACCAGATTTAAGAGTTGCAGGATTTGTTGCATGGTGCAGAGCAAGTGGGTAAACATACCTTGCAGTGTGGTTTTGATGCTTTAGAGGCATCATGTAAAGATGCTGTTACGGGGTCTGTTATACGTAGGCATGCTTGGCTCAGAGCAAAGCTAAATTATTAGATGCACCTCTTCAAAAAGATGTATTGTTTGGTGTTAAAGCTGAGGAGGTGCTAAAGAAAATGGAGGAAAAAGCGAAATCCATGCAAACAGTGAAAGATTTCCTGCAGGTACAACCTCCACGTTTCAGCAGAAACTGGCCTTCAGAAAATTGGTCCTTTCCAGCCACGGACAGACCTCAAAGGGGCAGATACAGGTGCCCAAGGGGTAGAGGGCAACCTCAAGGATCTTTCAGAGCCAGACAGTGGCAAGCACCAACCCCAAGAGGTGCAGAAGATCCGTCTTTTAGAAAACGGACACAATGACTTCCCCCTACACCTGCCAAGCAAAGCTTTAATGGCAGCACCTTTGGGCGGAAAACTGACATTATTCTCAAAAAATTGGCATATTGTTACAAAAGACAAATGGATTCTGGACATTATAGACAGGCTACAGGTTCCACTTTCACACCCTTCCAAAAATGAGAGGCATGCCAAACCTGCCACAAAATCAAAGGGCAGAGGCACAAAAACAAGTTTCAGCTCTCATGGACATGAAAGCAATTCAGGAGGTACCTGCAAAAGAACAAGGTCAAGCGTTTTATTCCAGACTATTCCTGGTACCAAGGAAAGACAAAGATTGGAGACCTATCTTAGACCTATCTATCCTAAATACATATCTACAGGTGCCAAAATTCAAGATGCTCACATTACAGCAGCTTCTTCCCATGCTGGGCAAGGAGTCTTGGCTGGTAACATTGGACCTCAAGGAGCCATACCTGCATGTCCCTATCGGACAAGATTGCAGAAGATACCGCAGATTTCTTGCAGGTTCAACCCATTACCAATTCTCTGCATTGCCCTTTGGCTTATCTACTGCCCCCAGAGTGTTTACGAAATGCCTGGCATCAGTAATCGCCTTCTGCACACTACAAGGGATACAAATCTACCCATATCTGGACGACTGCCTGATCCAAGCGGACAGCAAGGACTTACTACTGCAGCACCTGGCGTTTGTAATAAAACTGTTGAACTTCCTGGGATACACAGTCAACAAAAAGAAATCAAAACTAATACCCTCTCAACAAATAATTTTCCTGGGTGCCAGCTTCGATACAACCACCCAGATGGCCTACCTCACGCCAGACAAGCAAGGGCAACTGTCTCAATACTTCAGAAAAATGGCAACTTCCACCAGGCTAACTGCAAGGAAATTCCTGCAGGCTCTGGGATTCATGGCATCTTGCATCCTACTAATCCCATGTGCAAAGCTGCATATGAGGAAACTTCAATGGTACCTGAAAAACTTATGGTCTCAACACAGCCACAGCTTGGAAGCAGTTATACCACTCATTCCATGCCTTCAAAAGGAATTTTTGTGGTGGACTCAAGCTTGCCAAAGAAACACAGGTCTTCCTTTCAGTGTACCTCAAGCAACTCAAATCATCACAACAGACGCCTCAGACTACGCCTGGGGAGCACACCTGACAGATCAGTGCATTCAGGGAAAATGGACCCGAAAAGAGAAGCAACTTCACATCAACCAAAAGGAAATGCTAGCTGTGCAAAAGGCTATTATGACCTTCAAAGACCTACTGCATCCAGGCCAGCTATTGATAAGGACAGACAACACCACAGTGATGTGGTACATAAACAGACAGGGGGGAACTCATTCATACCCCCTGTGCAGGCAAGCCATGACCCTATGAACACAGCACTGGAATTGCAAATTCAGCTACAGGCACAATTCCTGCCAGGGAAGGAAAACACACTGGCAGACAACCTAAGCAGAAAATGACCGATCCGCACGAATGGAAGTTGCATCCTCAAGTTTTCACAAAGATAACTCGGGCATGGGGTCAGCCAGACATAGATCTCTTTGCTACCCACAGAAATTGCCAGTTGAAAAAATTTTGTTCAAGGACCTATCATCCACAGGCCTGGAAAGTGGATGCACTTTCCTTCAATTGGGCAACATTGGCAGTCTATGCCTTCCCGCCTCTTCCTGTGCTGCCCAAAGTTCTATTAAAAGCCAGAGCAGAGAGGCCGAAAATTATTCTCATTGCTCCAGACTGGCCAAGACAACACTGGTATCCGCTCCTGAAGAGCCTAACACATTCCCCACCATGGATCCTACCTCTAGTCCCTCTTCTGTTGTCCCAGCACAACTACAAAACCCTTCACAGCAATCTCAAAACTCTAAATCTAGCTGCATGGAGAATTCTTTGATTTCCCAACAATTTCTCCTCTCCAAGCAGGTGCAGGATGTCATCTTGGAGGCCAGAAGACCCTCTACAAGAAAGGCCTATTCCACCAAATGGAAGCGATTTTGTGCCTGGAGTCTAGAAAAGGGACAGAATCCTTGGGTAATAAATATACCTCAAATTTTGCAGTACCTAGCTGAGATGTTAAACAATGGACTTTCCTTCTCCATCAAGATCCACGCTTCAGCCATTTCTGCACAATACAACACATCCTCCTTTATTCTCACCCTCTTTTAAGGCAGTTCCTCAGAGGGGCAAAGAATATAAAACCCCCAAGGAAACCACTAGTCCCCGCTTGGGACCTCACCTTCGTATTGGAAAAGCTGACCCTTCCTCTCTTCGAGCCAGCTTCTTCAACAGAGTTGCAGTACTTGTCATGGAAAACAGTCTTTCTTCTGGCTATCAGCACGCAGGGTTTCGGAGCTACAGGCCCTCATGGCTGTGCAACCATTAATCATTTTCCATCAGGACAAAGTTTCCTTACGAACCAACCCTACCTTTATGCCAAAGGTAGTATCCAGTGTAGCTTTGAATCAGACTATCCACTTACCTACCTTTTATCCTAATCCACAAAACAAAGGGGAAAGACTACTACATCCCTTGGACATTCACAGACAACTTTACTATTTGGACAGGACAAAGTCTTTCAGGAAATCTGAACAACTCTGTGTCCTATGCTGCAGGTGCTCAAGGAAAGGCCATTTCCAAACAGACAATTTCAAAATGGATAGCCCACTGCATACGCTTTTGTTACTCATTTCATGGAAAAACTGTGCCTGCATGCATCAGATCCCACTCCACCAGAGCCACAGCTACCTCTGCAGCCTTCCTCAGGGGGGGTCCCTACCAAGGACATTTTGGAAGCAGCCACCTGGAGTTCAGTGCACACTTTCTCCAAGCACTATCACCTACCACTATACTCAAAATCTAGAGCGGGCTTTGCCACAGCAGTCCTGCAGGGCATCCTAGCCCCTCCTTGTTCCACTTGCTGCCTACCACCCTTACTTAGCTTTGGGATTCTACCCATCTGTTATGACTGCAGCTGTATGCACGATTAACATAGTACAGTTTTGTACCTACCATAAATGTAGATGTTAGAGTGCTCATACAGCTGCAGTCCAGGTTTCCCTCCCTCCAACCCCTCTTAGGACAGGCCTTATGACAAACACTTTTCATATAACCTTTTTGGGGTATTCTTTTATGGTGTGTTTGCTTGCATCTACTGTTTTTGATTTATCAACATTGCATCTTTGCATAACATTGTTTGCCTTCCTTCTGGGGGCACCTGACATCTGGGGCAAGAAAAACTGAAGAAAATGGTGTCGGCTGCCTCTCTTATACCCCTGCCGCACTGACGTCAGGGAACAAGCGACGACAACCGACGCCGGAACTAGACTTTGGAATTTGGCCTACCGAGGACCCGCCTGACGGCAGGATAACCCATCTGTTATGACTGCAGCTGTATGAGCACTTGAACATCTACATTTATGGTAGGTACAAAACTGTACTTTCTGCGCAGTGTCACTGTTGGCCCCATGACACCTGCCTCACACTCCTACCCTGTTGTCTCAGCAGGAGAACCAGATTTCGCACCCGCAGCTTCAAACACTGAACCTAGCAGCCTGCCTAATTACCTAAGCGTTCTCCTTTACCATCCCTCAGTAAGCCAGTGGTGGATGTCATTTTAGAGGTAAAGGGGCCTAGATGTTCGTGTTACACTGCTGCAGTCATTACAATTGGGTTATCCTGCTGTCAGGCGGTCCCGCAGTCGGCCAGAATGCCAAAGTCTTGGTCCGGCGTCGGTTGCTGTCGCTTCTTCCCTGATGTCAGTGCGCTAGGGGTATATGAGGCATCCAACGCCATTTTCTTCAGTCTTCCTTGCCGCGCGGTGCCCGAAGCAGAAGCAGTTCGCAAGTGCCGGTTGGCCGACTCCTGAGATTTTCAAATCGAATTTCAGACCGAAGTCTTTAATAAAGCTAAGTACCCCATTGGGGAAACTTTTCTTGCCTCAGTCCAATGTCAGAAAAAGTTAACAATTGCATTTCTTGTGGGAAGCAAATACCTCCATAAGGACTTTCATTCTTATTGTATTCCTTGCCTAGGTCCAGGCCACGACATCACAGGTTGTCGGTTTTGTGCTAGGTTTAACAAACGAACTATAAAACGTCGGTTTGATTTTGCCCGACATTATTTTGGTAGGAAATTTAATTATACCATGCCGTCAGAGCAACTGACAACTGGAACTCACAAAATGCAAAGAATAAGGACCGGCAGCAGAGACCCAAACCAGACTCCGTGGCCTCTGCTAGGCCAGTCGCCGGTTCTCCAGTTTTCAGTGAGGCCGCCTACGCAGCCCCTGATGACCGCTGATTCAGAACCCCAGGCGGCGTCCCGATTCCCAAGAGGAAATTGCTAGGCCTCCGCAATCTTTTATCTTTAGGCCCTTCCGACTCCATGGCTGAAGGAGATTCCGGTGCAGTTGAAAGGCCTTCAGTTGCAGAAGGTGTCTTCAGACCAACTACACTCACTGTTAAATCCTATGCAAAGCTGAAAACTCCTTTAAAAGCAAAGAAGATTGTACAGCAGTCTCCAGTACAAGGCTCCATGCCTAAGAAACAGATGCTTAAGATGGCTGAAGACTTAATTACCCTAATCAGGGGTTCCCATCTCCCTCCTGATGAAAGGCCTAGACAGGAGGAGGACTACGCTTCCTCTGACCAGGTTTCAATTTCCTCAGATTGTTCTAAGGAACAGGAATTTTCTTTTCCCCCTTATGAAGACTCTGATGCTGAAGAGTCTATTCCTTCAGCATCTCCCCCGGAAGATTACTCTTTTGGGGATACTTTACGTACCATGAGGGAACATTTCCACTGGGAAGGCCAGGATTACCCTGATTCTAAGAAAAAGCTCCGAGAGTTCCTTTTACTACCCCAGCACAGACCACTTACTATTCCACCAGTGTTAGACATTGTGGATGATGTTTATTCAGAAATCTAGCCTTAACCCAGATTCACTACCTCCTGCACCAGCCAAACCAGACGGATACTAGAGTCCCTGACTCTCTCAAATTCCTATATAAAAGCCCTGTTGCTGACCCAGAAACAGTTCCCAGGGTCCCAAATGGCCTAAGGCCTCTATTGCTAAAAATCCTGTACCCTCAGAAGGGATTCTAAAGCACTAGACAGATGGGGAAAGAAAATGTATACCTCAGCTACTCTAGCTATGAGGCCCTTAAATTGCCAGTTTCACATATAGTTTCAACAATATTTGATGTCTCAATTAAAACAAAATAAGATCACACACACAGAGCAGCCTGATTACAAGGAAAAGCAAGATTTGTTGCATGCAGCTGAACAAGTGGGAAAACATACTTTGCAATGTGGATTTGATTCATTGGAAGCTTCTTGTAGAGCAACAGTGACAGGGTCTGTCATACATAGGCATGCTTGGTTAAAAGAACAAACTTTACCTGATCATGTAAAAGCAAAGTTATTGGATGCACTTTTACAGCAGGATGTTTTATTTGGTGTAAAAGCAGAAGAGGTTCTAAAGAAAATGAAGGATAAGGCAAAATCTATGCAGACGGTCAAGGATTTTTTACAGGTTCAACCCCCCTCATTTCAGCAGAAATTGACCAACCAAAAGCTGGTCCTTTCCAGCTTCTGACAAACCAAATATGGGCAAATACAGACGCCCAAGGGGCAGAGGTCAGTCACAAGGCTCTTACAAGCCTCGACAATGGGGTGCCACAACCCAGAAAGGAGAAGACTGGTCTCAAACTACCAGAAGACGAACACAATGACTTACCCCTCAGACTGCCAAGCAAATCCCTCTTGGCAGCTACCTTGGGAGGAAAGCTAACACTTTTTGCAGACAACTGGCGCATCATCACAAAAGACAAATGGGTCCTAAATATTATATCTCAAGGATACAGATTCCATTTTCACACATTACCAAGGATAAAAGGAATGCCAAACCTGCCACCAAATCAATGGGCAGAGGCTCAAAAACAAATTACAGCTCTCATGGACATGAGCCATTCAACAGGTTCCTACACAGGAGCAGGGACAAGGATTTTACTCAAGACTCTTTCTAGTTCCCCGAAAGGACAAAGCTTGGAGACCCATTCTGGACCCCTCAATTCTAAACACATATCTGGAAGGACCCAAATTCAAGATGCTAACACTACAGCAACTTCTTCCCATGCTGGGCAAGAAGGCTTGGCTAGTAACGTTGGACCTCAAGGAGGCATACCTGCATGTCCCTATCAGACAAAATTGCAGGAGATACCTCCAATTTATAGCAGGTTCAATCCATTACCAATTCTCTGCACTGCCCTTTGGCTTATCTACTGCGCCCAGGGTCTTCACAAAATGCCTGGCACCAGTAATTGCATACTGCAGACAGAGGCATTCAAATATTTCCATACCTGGACGACTGCCTTATTCAAGCAGAAAGCAAGGACATTCTTTTAAAGCATCTGGCGTTTGTCAGAAACCTATGAAGTTGCCTAGGGTACACAGTAAACAAAAAGAAGTCGAAACTAGTGCCCTCATAAGACATAATATTCCTGGGTGCCAGCTTAAATTCAACGGCCCAGATGGCTGATCTCACGCCAGACAAGCAAGGGCAACTGACTCAATACTTCAAAATGGTGGCAACAAAGACCCAACTCCCTGTAAGAAAAATTCTGCAGGCCTTGGGATTCATGGCATTTTGCATACTACTAATACCATATGCAAGACTGCATATGAGGAAATTACAGTGGTACCTGAAAAGCGTATGGACTCAACACAGCCACAGCTTGGAAACAATACCAGTAATTCCCTGCCTTCAACAGGAGTTTCTATGGTGGGCTCAGGCATGTCACCTCAACAAGGGTCAGCCTTTTACCTTACTGACAGCCAGGCAAACTATAACAACGGATGCATCGGATTATGCCTGGGGAGCACACATGGCAGGACAAGTGTATTCAGGGCAAATGGTCTGCAGATCAAAGGCATCTATGTATCAATCAAAAAGAGATGCTAGCTGTACAAAATGCCTTAACAGCTTTCAAGGACCTCCTACATCCAGGACAACTACTAATAAAGACTGACAACACCACAGTGATGTACATAAACAAGCAAGGGGCACACATTCCTACCCCCTATGCAGACGAGCAATGACCTTGTGGAAGACAGCACTGACCTACCAAGTTCAACTACAAGCACAATTCCTGCCAGGAAAGAAAACACATTGGCAGGCTATCTAAGCAGAAACATCATAGATCCTCACGAGTGGAAACTAGATCCACAAGTATTCGCAATGATAACTCAAAAATGGGGGAGCCCAGACATAGATCTGTGTGCCTCCCCCCAAATCTACCAACTACGGAAATTTTGCACAAGGACATACCACACACTAGCTTGGAAAGTGGACACCCTCTCATTCAGTTGGAAAACATTAACAGTGTATGTCTTTCCTCCACTGCCTCTTCTGGCAAAGGTGCTGCTAAAAGCTGAGGCCACAAATGATACTCATTGCTCCAGACTGGCCACGCCAACACTGGTATCCAATACTAAGGAACATGGCTCAAGGCCCACCATGGATTTTACTTCAAATTCCTCACCTGCTCACTCAGCAAAACAGATTCTACACAGCCAGCTCAAGACTTTAAATCTGGCTGCATGGCAAATTACCTAAACAACCAGTCAACACCTCTCTAAAGCGGTTATGGATGTCATTCTGGAGGCCAGGAGGCCCAGCACCAGGAAAGCCTATTCAGACAAAATGGAAAAGATTCTGCGCCTGGAACCAGGCTAAAGGCCAGAATTCCCTTGTCCCAAATATTCCTCAGATTCTACAATATTTAACTGAGATGTTGCACAAAGGACTTTCCTTTTCATCTTACGATCCACGCCTCAGCGATTTCAGCTCAATACAACTCGGATCCTCCTATATTTTCACATCCATTACTAAAACAGTACCTCAGAGGGGCTAAGAACATAAGACCTCCCCGGAGAGCACCAACACCAACTTGGGATCTCAACTACCGTCTTTTGAACCAGCTTTTACAGCTGATTTACAGTTTCTATCATGGAAAACTGCCCTGTTGCTAGCAATAACTTCAGCACGAAGAGTCTCAGAGCTACAGGCCCTAATGGCAGTGGAGCCTTTCATCATTTTTCATCAAGACAGAGTTAGTTGCTTTAAGAACTAACCCTTCCTTTATGCCAAAGGTGGTATCCAGTGTGGCCCTAAACCAAACTATTAATTTGCCCACCTTCTATCCAAACCCCCAGAACAAAGGGGGAAAGGCTCCTACACTTTTTGGACATTCACAGGCAATTACGTTATTACTTGGATAAAACCAAGGCTTTTGGAAAATCTGACCAGCTCTTTGTATCCTATGCTGCAGGATCACAAGGAAAGGCTATCTCAAAACAGACCATTTCAAAATGGATAGGACATTGTATCCGTTTCTGCTACACACACCATGGGAAACCTGTACTTGGTAACATTAGGCCCCTTCCACCAGTGCTACAGCAACATCAACAGCCTTCCTCAGAGGGGTACCAACCAAGGATATTTTGGAGGCTGCAACTTGGAGTTCAGTGCACACCTTCACGAAGCACTATCACTTACCTCTATACTCTAAAACCAGAGCTGGCTTTGCCACTGCAGTTCTGCAGGGCCTACTAGCTTCTCCAAACCCTGTTTAGTTCCACCGCCCATCCTTAGCTTTGTGATTCAACCCAAGTGTGATGACTGCAGCAGTGTAACATGATGAACATAGTACAGTTTTGTACCTACCATAAATGTAGATGTTAGAGTGTTCACACTGCTGCAGTCCAGGTTACCCTCCCTCCATCCCCTCTGACCTAGCTGAACTTTTCTATACCTTTCTATCCTGTACAACCTTTGTGGTGTATTTGCTTGTAACTGAAGATATTCCTTTTATATGTTTTATTAGCAATATGTATTGCCTACCTACTTGGGGGCACCTGACATCTGGGGCAAGAAAAACTGAAGAAAATGGCGTCGGATGCCTCTTGTATACCCCTGGCGCACTGACGTCAGGGAAGAAGCGACCACAACCGACGCCAGACCAAGACTTTGGAACTCTGGCCGACTGCGGGACCGCCTGACGGCAGGATAACCAAAGTGTGATGACTGCAGCAATGTGAACACGCGAACATCTACATTTATGGTAGGTACAAAACTGTATTTTCTAGAAAATCTTAAGCTGAAAAATGGAAACAATTCTGTGCCTGGAACCAATCTCAAGGAATGAGCACAGCAGTGCCCAATTTACCTCAGATTTTGCAATACTTAACTGAGATGCTTCACAGGAGCCTGTCTTTTTCCTCAATAAAAATTCACGCCTCAGCCATTTGAGCTCATTATAACACAGAACCTCCCCTCTTCTCTCATCTACTGCTCAAGCAGTTCCTCAGAGGGACCAAAAATTTTAAGACCACCCAGGAGAGCTCCAACTCCAGCCTGGGACCTTAACTTTGTATTGGAGAAACTCGCCCTTCCTCCTTTCGAGCCGGTCGCTACTGCAGATTTAAAATTCATTTCTTGGAAAACCGCTTCCCTTTAAGCCATCACTTCAGCAAGAAGGGTATTTGAATTGCAGGCCCTTATGGCAGTGGAGCCTTTCATCATCTTTTATGTGGACAGGGTGTCCCTCAGGACCAGTCCCTCTTTCATGCCAAAAGTGATATCCAGTGTGGCCTTTAATCAGTCCATTAATTTGCCAACCTTCTTTCCTAATCCACAGAACAAAGGGGAACGGATACTGCATTTCTTAGGTGTGCCACAGACAACTTAGATTCTACTTGGACAGGACTAAACCTCAAAGGGAATCTGAACAACTGCTGGTGACAATTGCTGCCGGGACAGAGGGGAAGACTATATCAAAGCAAAACATTTCCAAATGGGATAGGTCATTGCATTCATTTCTGCTATAAGCACCATGGAAAACCTATCCCACAGGGGATCAGACCCCACTCAACCAGGGCTGCATCTACCTCTACACCCTTTCTCAGAGGCGTACCTACCAGGGACATCCTAGAAGCTACTACCTGGAGTTCTGTACATACTTTCACCAAACATTACCATTTGCCAACTTTCTCTAAATCCAGAGCTGGCTTTGCCACGGCAGTTTTGCAGGACCTTATAGCTGGTCTTAACGCTATCTAAATTCCTCCTCCCATCCTTGACTTTGGGAATCTACCCAATTGTAATGACTGCAACAGTGAAACACGAACATAGTACAGATGTTCTTCATCTCACATTGCTGCAGTCCTTACATCTGGGTAGTCCGCTGTCCTCGGTCGGCCCGAATACCAAAGTATTAGGCTGACGTCGGTCATGGGCGCTCAGATCTGACATCAGAGCGTCAGGGTATAAAAGCGCATGACTGACGTCATATCCTCAGTCTTTTTTGCCGCATGGTCCGATGCAGAAGCAGCGTTGCAAGTGCCGCTCGCGCTCTGAAATTTTCAGATTCTGAGTTTCAGACCGAAACCAAGTTGGCTAAGTACCCGTTGGGGAATATTTTTTTTTTCTTGCCTCAGTTAATTCCGGATGTCAGAAAAGTGAATAATTGTATTTCTTGTGGGAAATAGATACCGCATAGGGATTATCACTCTCTTTGCATTCCTTGTTTGGGACCGGACCACGACTTAGTCGGGTGTCGGTTTTGTGCTAGGTTTAATAAGCGCACTATAAAAAGAAGGTTAGATTGTGCTAGGTTAGTCTTTGGTAAGCGGTGTAGTTATAATATGCCGTCGGATCCTCCGACGCCCGCTTCCTAAGAAGCGCAAAGACAAATCCTTGAAACCTAGACAGGTTGATTCGTCCGCTTCGGACGCCGGTCCTGCAGAAGCTACAGTGGAGCAGGTGGATCCGCTGAAGTTTCTGTTGAGTCTCAGGGGGAAACTTTGATTTTGCAGGATGTGGCCTCACAGGAGTCAGGTCAAGCTGAAGGGGCCTCTCAGGTTACTGTTCTCCCTTCTATGCCTAAGGTGGTTAGGCCTTCTGCTACTATTCCTAAGGCTTCTTCTAAGGGCAGGTCTGTTTTGCCTTCCTCTGGTGTCCCTCCAGGTACTTCAGGGTCTGTGCCTAAAAGCACATGCTTAAAATGGCAGAAGATTTGATTACTTTAATTAGAGGTTCTATGCCCCCTCCTGATAAGAGGCCCAGGGTGGAGCCAGAGTTGGAAAGTTTGGATCAGGCCTCAGACGACTCAGACTCTTCTGCTGAAGATATTCAAGATTTTCCCCTTATTCGGATTCTGATGCAGAGGATTCCACTCCTTCTGCTTCTCCTCCAGAGGATTTTTCTTTTCAGAAACTCTGCATTCCATGAGGGAGCATTTTAAGTGGGAGGACAGGATTTCTCTGATTCACTTAAAGAGGCTTAGGGAATTCTTGTTTTACCACAGCATAGACCCTTAGCTATACCTCCTGTTTTGGATGTTGTTCAAGATGTTTTCTCGAGGCTTCCCTTAATCCAGATTCTTTGCCTCCTGCCAGTTAAACCGACAGGTATTACAGGGTGCCTGAGGCTCATAAATATCTGTATAAGAGTCCTAGGGCGGACCCAGAAACTATTAGTCAGGGGCCTAAGGGTGTTAGAGCTTCTGTTGTAAAGAACTGTTCCTCTAGATAAGGAAGCTAGAGCTTTGGATAGATGGGGTAAAAGGTGTATACCTCTTCTACTTTAGCAATGAGGGCTTTAAATTGCCAGTTTCATATGTTGAAGTATCAGAATTTCCTCCTTTCTCAGCTAAAATCTAAAGTGGATGCTTTGGCAGAGGGCATAGTGTGTAAAGAATTGCAGGATTTAGTACATGTCTCTGAACAGGTGGGTAAGCATTCTTTGCAGTGTGGTTTTGATGCTGTACAGGCCTCTTCTAGGGTGGCTGCCACTGGAGCAGTTCTACATAGGCACGCCTGGCTTAAGGATCAGAATTTGTCTGAGCATGTTAAAACTAGAATTCTGGATGCCCCTTTACAGTCTGAAGTTTTGTTTGGTCCCCCTGTGGAGTCTGTTTTGAAGAAAATGGAAGACAAGGCTAAGTCTATGCAGACTGTTAAAGATTTTTTGCAGGTGCAACCTCCAAAGTTTAGTAGAAATTGGCCTACTAAGGGGTGGACCTACCCTTCTTCTGATTCTCAGTCTAGGGGTAGATCTAGACGTGGCAGGGGCAGAGCTCACAGTACATTCAGGCCTAGAACTTGGAGTTCACCTGCACAATCTGCAGGTGAGGGCAGGGGCCAGTCCTTTCGTAAACAGGCCCAATGACCTGCATTTTCAGCTGTCAGATTCTTTTTCCTGGCAGCTCCTTTGGGAGGAAAATTAGCACTCTTCAAGCAAAACTGGCTTTTAGTCACCCAGGACAAATGGGTATTGGACATTATAAACCGAGGCTACAAGTTCTATTTCCATACATTGCCTCCTTTCAAAGGCATGCCAGAGGCACCTCCTCGGCAAAGGATAGAGGCTCACAAGCAGATTTCTTTACTTCTTCAAATAGGAGCTATACAGCCAGTTCCTCTGTCAGAAGTGGGACTAGGATTTTATTCTCGCCTGTTTCTAGTACCAAAGAAAGGGAACACGTGGAGACCAATTTTGGATTTATCTATCCTAAACACTTATCTGGACATTCCAAAGTTCAAAATGCTGACGTTACAACAGCTTTTACCTCTGTTGGGAAAAGATCACTGGATGGTAACTCTGGATCTCAAAGAGGCTTATCTTCGTGTTCCTATCAGGCCCAGTTGCAGGAGGTACCTGCTGGCTGGAAATTTACATTATCAGTTCTCTGCATTGCCCTTTGGCTTATCTACTGCGCCCAGAGTGTTCACAAAGGTTCTGGCTCCAGTGATAGCCTTTTTCAGGTTAAAAGGAATACAGATTTATCCTTATTTGGACGATTGCCTGATTATTGCACAACACAGACGAACTTCTGCATCATCTACAGTATGTGATGGTAGTGTTTAAGATGCCTAGGGTATTCTGTGAACGAAACAAAGTCCAGTCTAGTACCCTCTCAGGACATGTGCTTTCTGGGTGTGAGACGGAATACAGCTTCCCAGATGGCCTTTTTGACCCCGGACAAACAAAGAAGCCTTTCTCTTTATTTCCATCAAATGTCTCTACAGTCCAGGCTGACTGCAAGGACAGTCCTTCAAGCCTTAGGGTTCATGGCATCTTGTATTCTGGTGCTTCCCAATGCCAAACTGCATATGAGGAAGCTTCAATGGTATCTCAAAAATGTATGGACACAACACTGCCAAGATCTAGACACTGTCATTCAGATAATACCTTGCATTCAGAAAGAATTTTTGTGGTGGGCTCAGGAATGTCACCTAAACAAGGGACTCTCTGTGACCCGACCAGAGGCGAGTCAGATTCTAACGACAGATGCCTCGGACAAGGCTTGGGGAGCACACCTCAATGGAAAATGGGTGCAAGACACGTGGCCTGTCAGACTTCAGTATTTGCATATCAACTTGAAGGAGATGTTAGCAGTCCAATTTGCATTGATGGCTTTCAAGGATTTACTTCACCCAGGACAGGTGTTGATTCAAACAGACAACACTACTGTCATGTGGTACATCAACAAGCAAGGGGGAACCCATTCGCATCTCTTTGCAGGCAAGCAATGATTTTGTGGAAGACTGCTCTCAGTTTACACCTCAATCTTCAGGCAAGGTTTCTACCAGGAGCACAGAACTCCTTAGCGGATGTGTTGAGCAGACAAATTGTGGATCCTCACGAGTGGAAACTGGATCCTCATGTGTTTCAAAAGTTGACAGTGTTATGGGGACTCCAGACATAGATCTGTTCGCTTCTCCACTAAATTACCAGTTGCCAAAGTTTTGCACAAAAATGTTTCATCCCACAGCTTGGAAGGTGGATGCTCTATCATTCAGTTGGAGCAATCTTCATGTCTATGCCTTTCCACCTCTGCCTCTCATTCCCAAGGTACTCCTGAAGGCCAGAATAGACAAGCCATCCATGATTCTGATAGCCCGGATTGGCCTCGACAGCACTGGTACCCACTACTGAGGAGTTTGGCACGGAGCCTCCATGGCCTCTGCCTTTGATTGCGCATCTTTGTCTCAGGAGGGCAATCACTTCCTCAATGTCAAGATTCAGTCTCTGCATCTCACAGCCTGGCATATTCTGTTTTAGACCCTGGAGGGTCTCGGCTTCCACAACAAGTTTTGAATGTTATTTTGGAGGCCAGAAGGCCTAGTACAAGGAAAGTTTACGCTGATAAATGGAGGAGATTTTTCATTTGGAGCAAAGCGAAGGACTTTGATGTTTCCAAGCCTGATTTAAGTGTTTCTCTTCAATATCTTACTGAGTTATTGGACAAGGGTTTGTCTTTCTCCTCGATAAAGGTTCATGCTGCAGCCATTTCTGCTCACTATGACTGTGACCCTCCTTTATTTTCCCATCCTTTGTTTAAGCAATTTCTTAGAGGGGCAAAGAACATAAGACCCCACGTAGAGCTCCTACTCCTGCTTGGGATCTCAATTTTGTGTTGGAAAAGCTTATTCTACAACCTTTTGAGCCTGCAGCTACTGCCGAGTTGAAGTATTTATCATGGAAGACTGCTTTTTTGTTGGCCATTACCTCTGCAAGAAGGGTTTCTGAATTACAGGCCCTTATGGCAGTGGAACCTTTCCTGATTTTTCATAAGGATAGGGTATCTTTGCGTACTAATCCTTCCTTTATGCCTAAAGTGGTTTCTAGTGTGGCCTTGAACCAAACTATTCATTTGCCTACTTTTTATGCAAACCCTCAAAATAAAGGGGAGAAGATTTTGCATACTTTGGATATTCACAGGCAGTTACGTTATTATTTGAGCAGAACAAGGGGTTCAGGCAGTCTCAGCAGTTGTTTGTTTCTTTTGCTTTGGGTTCTCAGGGAAAACCTGTTTCAAAACAAACTATTTCTAAATGGATTGGGTTTTGTATTTCTTTCTGTTGTTCCCATCATGGTAAGGAGATTCCGGCTGGAATCAGACCTCATTCCACTAGAGCTACTGCCACTTCTACTGCCTTTCTAAGGGGGGTAGCTACAAAAGATATTTTGGAAGCAGCTACTTGGAGTTCAGTACATACTTTTTCCAAGCATTACCACCTTCCTCTTTATTCTAAGTCTAGGGCTGGATTTGCCACTGCAATATTACAGGGCATTTTAGCAGCCCCTAATGCTTTATGATTTTGCCATCCTCCCTTTACCTCTGCTTTGGGATTCTACCCATATGTAAGGACTGCAGCAATGTGAGATGAAGAACATAGTACAGTTTTGTACCTACCATAAATGTAGATGTTCGAAGATCCACATTGCTGCAGTCCAATTTACCCTCCCTCCTTCCCCTCTGTAGTTTGGCATGGTTATATGGTTTGGGTGATGGTTGTTGTTGGGCATGTTTTTGGGAGGTATCCTGTTTTTGGGCTGTGGCCTTTCTTTTTAGGGCCTTCTGACATCTGGGGCAAGAAAAGACTGAGGATATGACGTCGGTCATGCGCTTTTATACCCTGACGCTCTGATGTCAGATCTGAGCGGCCATGACCGATGTCAGCCTAATACTTTGGTATTCGGGCCGACCGAGGACAGCGGACTACCCATATGTAAGGACTGCAGCAATGTGGATCTTCGAACATCTACATTTATGGTAGGTACAAAACTGTACTTTGTGTACACTTGCCATGAATGTAGATGTTAGAGTGTATTCACTGTTGCAGTCCTGGTTACCCCCCCCAGCCTCCTGACTTTTTTTGGCTATACCTCTTCTCTCCTTTTCAATGCTTAAAAGCTTTTTGGTGTATTGGCTTTTTTGTTTGAGGTATAACCTTGTATATTTATAGATTTAATTGCTTTCAATTAGGGGGTGTACCTAACATCTGGGGCAAGAAAAACTGATGTAATGATGTCGGCTGCATGTTTTATACGCCTGATGACCTGACGTCACGGAAGAAGAGACAGCATCCGGTGTAGGACCCAAGACTTGGTTAATCAGGCCGACTTGAGGGCTACTGCAAGCAGATAACCCAAATGTAATGGCTGCAACAGTGAATACACTCTAACGTCTACATTTATGGTAAGTGTACACAACTGTACTTTATCAGTAAACCTGTAAAGTGACGAAATAGCATTTCACCACCTGTGCCTTGTGACAACTTAAAAACTTGAGCTTGTTTTTCTGTCTTGTGGTTGGTGCTCCCTAACTGCCCAAAGGGTTTCATTCACGATAAAACCTGGTGAAGAAATTTGTTCAGTGCTATGCTTGTATAGGTGAATTGTCAAGCTTCCAAGTTGCCTGTAGATATGTTTGAGCTTATTATATTTGTGCATATGTTCATGTATCCCACAGTAAACTGACATCCTGTCCATGAACTTGTTTCTATACTTTAGGGCATATTTAGAGTATGGATAGACTGTGGCTGTGCTGTGACCCTTAAATGAATAAAGCCAGGTAACTGGAAAGTGAATGAATAGTCTACATTTGCATATTGGCCTGTAAATTAAAAAACAGACTCCCTGCAGTGGGTATTGCTTAAATTGGCTTTAAATGTGCATTTTTAGCACTTTTTCTTCAGTGACTGATTCTTAATATGAATTTTTAATGTATTAGTAAATCTGACTTGACATCTGAACCTCTGTTCTGATTTTTGTGTTTTATATTGTTTGTTTAATGTATTAAATTTTTGGGTTGTGTTTGTGCAGGTAAAATTCTTAATGATGATACTCCTATCAGGGACTACAAAATTGATGAGAAAAACTTTGTCGTCGTTATGGTAACAAAGGTAATTTTCTTTTCTGTTCTTTATTTGTGATTTCCAAGCTGGATTTCTGTATTTTTTCATTCCAGTTACAACAGTGTCTGCTGCCTAAATATATTTAACTCAGGAGCTGCTCAATGTATTGCCAAGGGGTGGGTAGACTGAAAGCATGCTGAGAGCACAAGACCACCCTGCAAGGATGGCCATTTTGCAGATAGCTGTTCCTCAGTTTGGAAGTCTATTTGCATTAGATGGTTGTGGCTTCAGTTCTTTTTCAACAACAAAGCTGTACTGTGAATGAAAAGCAATGTTTTACGGTAATAATAGTAACAAGCAGGTGTTGCGTTTTGTGGTTACTTGTTCTAAATAATTTGCAGGGGTGGTGTCTCTAAATAGAATATATGTAAATATTATTTGGGCTAATTTTTTCTGAGTTTAATTTAACTGAATGTTTTATGTTGGAACAGC
Source organism: Protopterus annectens (assembly GCF_019279795.1). NCBI lineage: Eukaryota > Metazoa > Chordata > Ceratodontiformes > Protopteridae > Protopterus > Protopterus annectens. Next base: position 140,786,872 of record NC_056747.1, read on the forward strand.
AGGTTTCTGTATAAACCTTTCAGTATATATGAAGTATTCCAATCAGTTTTGTTTTTTCTGAGACCTGCAGTTTTTTTTAGCCTGTCACAATTTAACCCTGTTTTTGAATCCTCAATGCCCAATTAACACATTTGATTTCCCATTCTTCATAGTGTAGCACTCTCTCTTCCTTTCTCAGGAAGAGGTTGACAAGTGAGCCTGTGGTAGTCAAATGCCTCAGATTTTTATATTTGTGCATTTGCTTGGAACTCTGTGGGATCTGTGCTCATTTTAGGAAAAAAAAACCCTGAGACAGGCACTCCAAGCTGTCCTTGAGTATGTAAACAAGAACAAGCTTGAGGCCTTGTCCTGACAAGTCACAATTTCATCACATGCTCAAGAGTTGCAAGTGTAGAATCTCCTGTCTAAAAGAAGCAATGTGGAGATCTGCCCCCCCCCCCCAAAAAAAAAGCAACAGTGTGAGAAACATTTGAGTATTTAAGCTCAATAGCACCATTATAGATGCTCAAAAGAGAGTTGCTTTTAGCAAGCAACCTAGGATCTGTTTGGTAAACTGTTGAGGAAATTGGCTGTCTTCATAGAGGTCCGTTATGGTGCCACTCTGCTTCCTCTCCCACCTTCTGTTTTATATTTAGCTAAACAAAATGAGGAAAAAAGACTGCTCATTTCAGGAATGTTGTCAAGCATCATGCTGTCATTTTCCACGTTGATGTTAGTCAAGTCTTCCAAGAGGATGACACCTATAATCCCTCAGTTTTGATGGTGGTCTGAGGTTGCCTACAGGGTGGTTGGTTTTGAGTTTGCTCAGCTTGGAGAAACATCACAGAGAACCCCAGTGGGTTTTACTTATTTTGGGCCATGCCCTAGAGCTTATTGCATCTCCTCTAAAGGAACAAGTGGTTTTACCAGAACGTTTGGACTAAGCAGTAGTGTACTGTCAGGAGTGTAGATATCATCCTTCACCCTTGGAGAAATGTGAAGGCTTTTGCCCTTTCTGTAGGGGACAGATTGTTTCATTTCATTGTAGTCTTCGGGTTCATGCAGAACAGTCCTCGCATTCAATTCTGTATGATCTTTCAAGGTCTTTTGCACTTGCTGCCCACTTGATGCATTGGTTAGGTGTTTGCAGGTGATACACCTTCTGGCATATCATTATCTGGGTTTCAACACAGGAGGCTCCACTTGCTTGTTGTGACTGATTGTCCCGTAGGGGATGTTGCACTTCTTCTGTGGTGTCCTTTCGGATGAGACATTCAACCACAGTTCCTTTTGTCTGAGTTGGTGGCAGCTCTCGGATGAGACATTCAACCACAGTTCCTTTTGTCTGAGTTGGTGGCAGCTCTAGTGGATGTAAAAGATCACAAGGCACTTATCAGTAAAAAAAAATAAATAGTTCCCCACTGCCCTTGCCAAATTTCCCCTAGTCATTAAGAATAGACCTCAGGCCTCCCCTGAGAAGTCCTGTAATAGGTCCTTGATCTGATGTCAGTTTTCATTCCTTCCTCAGTGTATGGACTCTGATCTGACTCTGCCATTACTTCAGCTGGTGGAGACAAGTCTCGAGCTCCTTTTCTACCCACAGTGCACTATTCCCAACTTCCCTCAGATCTCTTTTGTCCCTTTCGCGACCAGACGTGGACGTGGTTGACAACTGCTCTCGAGTGATCATATTAAGCCAAGTGTTCTCTTTAAAACTTTATCTTTAATTGCTATCTGTTAGTAAGTCTCACTGTTTACTAAATTTGTACTTTCCATCAAGCTGTTCTACTCTTCAGTTTCTTTTATACACTTATTTTCTTGCTACCATTGTGGTAGGCTTTCCCTGCCCTTACATATCTCTTTCCATTGAGTGTTTTACCTTTTTCTGTTAAAAAAAAAATGCTAGATTTCTCTGCCCTTTGCTTTCTGTAGTGGCAATATTTAGTTACTGTCTGAATCAGTATCTTAGTTATGTTGCTGATATCTGGTTGTTTAGAGTTTCACCTGTTACCGTGTCTGAAAAAGACTTTAAAAATGTACAAAATGTGGGCATAAGATACCGTTTATTGATGCCCACTCTGTGTACTGTTTAAGGGCTGAGCACCTAGGCCAGGAATGTGACATTCGCAGTGATTTCAACCCCAGAGTGCTCTCAGAAAGGAGAAACAAATATTAAAAATGTTATTGCCAGTTCCTTTTTCACAGGCCATTGCTGGAGTTCAGTCTCCCAAAGCAAAATCCAAGGACTCTTCTGAAAGGTCCAGATCTTCAGATTCCATGGCTTCAACTTCTTCAGAACCAAAGAAAAAGAAATCCAAATCCAATCTGCCCATCCTCTCCAATCGGGTATCTCAGAAGTCCTTCCTCTGATCCAGCAAAACACAGTAAGGGTTTGAAGTCCTCTGATCCTAAGCCATTGCTTTTTACTCATTTTCCCACTGTGGATCCAGTACCATCTGGGGTGCCCTCCCCCTTTTTGAAGAAGCACTCTAATTCAGTGGTGTCCTCTCATTCCTCCAGAAGTCTCATGGAGGCAGATGTGGAAAGGATCGTAAGGAGGTTCTTCTCTAAGCAATTTCAGAAGGGCGTCTTCATGATTCCTACCCCCCTTTTGTCAGGAACACAATCTGTCTACTACTAAACCAGTAACTCCTCTTCTAACCCAACTTGTGTAAGTCCTTGGATCCGATTGTTCCGGGCCCTTCTGTCTGCTATGAGGACAGCTTTGTCTTCAGATCTGAGTGTTACTCTGAACACACTGGCCTGGACTTTGGCATTTGGACAAGCTTGGCTCTGGTTTCCATCTCTGGCCGATGGGTTTCGAAGCAGACAGAGGTGGCAGGCCAGAAACTCGCTTTCTTGGTTCCATTGGCTTCCTTCTCTTGAGTGGTCTGCTTTCAAGGTGGTGAAGGTTTTTTCTGCTCTGGTAGGTCAGGTGGGACATTTCACAGCAATTCTCAGCATTGTACACCACTGGGGCAGCCAGCCCAGAGCTTCCAGACCGCCCAGCTGGGTATTGTCATCTCTTCTGGATCATTCCATCTACAACTCTCTAGGGAGAAGACTTGCAAGAAGAAGCACTTGGACCCCCACCCCAGGAGTCACTCGCTGAGAATGCTGACTTTCATGAGGGAGAAGGGTCTCCCAGCTCACTCCCTGATGACATCTCATTTGGAGACGTCCTTGAGATCCTTAAACAGGAGGGGTGGCTGTTCTGCCCAAACTCCAACTCCTGAGGAGTCAGTATTCCTGGAAGTTTTCAGGACTGGTCCATCTACCTCCTGAGTCACTCTGCCTGCTGATGACCTCATTGATTTGGTGTCTTAAGAGGGAGTGGAAGGAAGCTCATATGATTGAGCCGCTCCCCGTGAGACCAGACAGGATTCTGGCTCCACCGGTAGGAAGGAGTAAGGGAGTACCAGTTGATGCAATGGTCATGGTGTCGGCTACAAAGAAGGAACTTGCAGAACAGAGTTCCACTGTCAGTCCTACAAATAGAGAATCTAGGGCACTAGACAGATTTGGGAAGCGAGTATACGCTTCACTGATATTTGCTGTCCAATCGCTGAACTACTTGGCATACTTCATGAGATTGCAGAGACTTTATTAAAGAACTTTCAAATTCCCTTTCAGGGGCCACTACTGCAGAGGCTCCAACTTCTTTGACCTCACAGTTGCCATCCCTTCAATCTGTTGCGAATTCGTCCATGAGGTTCATCTTCCATGCTGCAGAGAACACAGCAAGTGCTCCGAGTTGTCATTTCCCTCAGGAGGCATGCCTGGATGCGCCTATGATTTTTGCGGAGCCCTTCAGTCATCTTTCGTCAGTGCTCCTTTTGACCGTTCTTCCTTGTTTAGCCCCACGGTAAGATAAACACTCCAGGTGTGATAAGGACGGAAAGGCCCTATCTGCAGTGGGTATATATTTTTCAATCCCTGCACGGACCTTTTCCAGGAACAAATGGGGAGGTCGAAATTTGTGGTTCAAGATGATGTCCTTCAAGGATGCAACTGCAGTCCTGACATATGGGTTGTCCTGCCTCAGGCAGCCCTTCGGTCGGCCGGATTCCAAAGTCTGGGTCTGGCGTCGGCTGATGTTGCCTTTTCCCCGACGTCAGAGCGCCTGGGGTATAAAAGCGTCAGCCGATGCCATCTTCTAAAGTCTTTCTTGCCTCGCGGCGCCCGAAGCAGAAGCAGTTCAAGTGCCGGTCGGTCAGCTCCTGTGTTTTCAGCTACTGAAGTCTTCAAAAAAGCTAAGTACCCCATTGGGGACCTTTTCTTTCCTCAGCCGATGTCAGATAAAACTGTAAAAGTTAATAATTGTTTAACTTGTGGGAAACAAATACCTCATAAGGATTTCCACTCTTACTGTTTACCCTGCCTAGGCCCAGAACACAACATCTCGGCTTGTACAGCTTGTGCTTCTTTCAACAAACTCACTCTTGGGCGTCGGTCAGAGTTTGCACAGGATTATTTTGGGGAAGATTTCTGTTATATCATGCCGTTGGAGCTTCCGACAGCACATTTACCTAAAAAAAAAACGGAAGGATAAGGACTGACACCCGCGGTCTCTGCCGACACCACGCTTACGCCTACCGCGAGTGTCTCGGTCTCTTCTGAGCCGGTTTCACAACCGCTACAGACCGATGACACCACCCCACCGGTTACTTCGGTACCGGAGGCCAGCTCGGTGCCGGTTTCTGTTCTCCCCTCTGAGACTGTAGCCCAGGATATTTCTGACACCATTTCAGTGGATAAGACTACTCCAGCACGTGGGGCTGCCAGCCCTCCAGTGTCTATGTCCATTAAGGCCTACACACGTGCTAAGGCTGCCAAACAGGCTAAGTCTCTCCCTCCAAGATCTGTTTCTCTGGGATCCACTTCTGGTTCTCAAATTTTAAGTTTAGCTGAGGACCTTATTTCTTTAATTAGGGGTTCTCAGCCACATCCAGATAGAGGCTCTCAGCCGCCTTTTGTCAAGAGGCCTAGGGTTGAGCAGGTAGATCCCCAGTCCTCCGATGAGGCCTCAGGTGATTCTGCACATTCAGACTACCAGGAGGAGGCCTTCCTGGCCTACGAGGATTCTGATGCGGAGGAATCCATTCCCTCTGCTTCTCCTCCTGAGGAGTTTTCTTTTGGGGAAACGCTTCATTCCATGAGGGAACACTTCAAATGGCAAGGCCAAGAATACTCAGATTCTAGGAAAAGGTTAAGGGAATTTTTAAAGCTACCTCAGCATAGACCCTTAGCTATTCCTCCAGTTTTAAATGTTTTAGATGATGTGTACTTAGAATCTAGTGTTCCCCCTGACTCCCTCCCCCCTGCTCCTGTCAAGCCAGACAGGTACTACAGGGTCCCAGACACGCATCAATTTCTGTACAAGGGCCATACTGCTGACCCTGAAACTATTTCTCAGGGGCCTAAAGGGGTTTCCTCCACTACTGCTAAGAATCCACTTCCTTCGGAAAGAGATTCTAGGGCTTTAGAAAGGTGGGGCAAGAAAGTATATACATCTTCCACCCTTTCTATGCGGGCATTAAATTGTCAATTTCATATGATTCCGTATCAGGGATGCATGTTGGATGACTTGCAAAAGAAATTGGCTTCCCCTGAACCATTAGATAGAAAGGGGTTACAGGAATTGGTTCATAATACTCAGCAGGTTATCAACCATTTCCATCAGTGTGGATATGATGCATTGGAAGCTTCATGTAGAGCAGCAATGACAGGTGCGGTCATACGCAGACATGCTTGGTTAAAGGAACAAACATTGCCAGACCATGTGAAAATTAAGCTTTTGGACGCACCACTAGAGAAACATAAGCTATTTGGTGCTACTGCACAAGAGGTTTTAAAGAAAATAGAGGAAAAGGCAAAATCAGTGCAAACAGTCAAAGATTTCCTTCAGGTACAGCCTCCAAGATTCAGCAGGAATTGGCCTTCTAAGCATTGGTCATTTCCAGACACAGACAAATTTCAAAAAGGCAAAAACAGACGTGGCAGAGGGCAAACTCGAGGCTCCTACAGAGGACGCCAATGGCAGCCTCCGAACCAAAGAGGGTGGGGCAGGACCTTCCACTGCTCCGCAGGGACAATCTCAATGACTTGACTTTGACTCCGCCATCCAGGGCTCAATTAGAAGCACCTTTGGGTGGAAAATTATCTTTATTCTCACAAAATTGGCACAATATTACAAAGGACAAATGGATACTGGACATAATAGACAAAGGATACAGATTCCATTTTCATACACTACCAACAAGACATGGCAGGCCAAACCTGCCACCAAATCAAAGTGCAGAGGCACTCGAATAACAAACATACTTCAAATAAGAGCAATAGAGAAGGTTCCTTCTGCAGAACAAGACCAAGGATTTTATTCAAGACTGTTCCTTGTTCCAAGAAAAGAAAACCAATGGAGACCCATTCTGGACTTGTCCGCACTGAATACTTACCTTATTGTGCCAAAATTCAAAATGCTGACTTTACAGCAACTCCTTCCCATGCTGGGCAAGGGGTCTTGGCTGGTAACTCTGGACCTCAAGGAGGCATACCTGCATGTCCCAATCAGACAAAGTTGCAGAAGATACCTCAGATTTCTTGCAGGCTCAGAGCATTATCAATTCTCAGCATTGCCCTTTGGCTTAACTACTGCGCCCAGAGTGTTCACGAAATGCCTGGCATCAGTAATTGCACATTGCAGACTCCAGGGGATACAAATATACCCTTACCTGGACGACTGCCTTATTTAAGCGGACAGCCAACAAGCCTTGTTAAAAAACTTGGACTATGTCATTCACCTACTGCAGGCCTTGGGATACACAGTCAATATTTAGAAATAAAGTCTCGTACCATCCCAACAAATACCTTTCCTGGGTGCCACACTGGACACAAACACCCAGACGGCGTTTCTGACAAAAGATGAACAAAAACAATTACCAGAATACTTCAGAAAATTAGCAACACACACCCAGATGACTGCAAGGAAAATCCTGCAGGCCCTGGGTTTCATGGCATCTTGCATTCTTCTGATTCCACACGCAAGGCTGCATATGAGGAAACTACAATGGTATCTAAAAAGTCTATGGTCTCAACACAGCCACAGCCTGGAAGCATTGATCCCACTCATTCCATGCCTTCAAAAGGAATTTCTGTGGTGGGCTCAAGCAAGCCAGATAAACAAAGGTCTGCCTTTCAGCAAGCCTCATACAAGTCAAACCATAACAGACGCCTCAGACCATGGATGGGGGGCGCACATGGAGGGCAGATGCATTCAAGGACAATGGACACAAAAAGAAAAGCACCTGCACATCAACCAAAAAGAAATGCTGGCAGTGATGCATGCAATAAAGGCCTTCGAAAAGTTCATGCATCAGGGCCATCTACTAATAAAGACAGACAATACCACAGTTGTGGTACATAAACAAGCAAGGAGGTACCCATTCCTACCCTCTTTGCAGACTGGCAATGAATCTCTGGGATATTTCCCTACAATTGAAAATAGAGCTACAATCCCAGTTTGTACCAAGGAAGGACAATGTTCTGGCGGACAGCCTAAGCAGAAACATCATGGATCCACACGAATGGATGTTGCATCCAGACATTTTCTTACAAATAACTCAAGCATGGGGAAGGCCGGACATAGATCTTTTGCCTCCCACCTCAATCACCATCTGAAAAGTTTTGCACAAGGACATACCATCCTCAAGCATGGAAGGTGGACGCTCTCTCCTTCAGTTGGAACTCTCTAACACTATATGCCTTCCCACCTCTTCCTTTGATGACCAAGGTGTTACTAAAGATCAAGAGAGCAACCGAAAGTCATACTGATAGCTCCAGACTGGCCAAGACAACACTGGTACCCACTGCTACGGAGCTTGACACACACCAATCCGTGGCTCCTTCCTCAAAGGCCACTTCTTCTGACACAGCACAATTACAGGACACTACACCCCAGCTTGAAAACATTGAAGCTGACGGCTTGGAAGATTCCATGACTATTCCTCAGGATACACTTTCCAAAAGGGTAAAAGATATCATCCTGGAGGCGCGCAGACCTTCCGCTAGAAAAACATACACAGCAAAATGGAAGAGATTTCTTATCTGGAACAGCAAAAAGGGTCAAGACCCATCAGTGATGAGCATTCCACAGATCCTAGAATATTTGGCTGAAATGCTCCACAATGGCCTTTCATATTCTTCCATAAAAATACATGCTTCAGCAATATCTGCCAAATATAACACTGATCCGCCTGTATTTTCTCACCCATTGCTAACACAGTTTCTAAGCGGTATAAAGAACATCAACCCTCCAAGGAAACCACCAGTGCCTGCATGGGACCTCAACTTCATGCTGGAAAAATTAACTCTTCCTCCCTTTGAACCAGCAGCATCTTCCGAGTTGAAATTTCTGTCTTGGAAGACAGCTTTCCTTCTGGCAGTAACCTCGGCAAGAAGAGTCTCTGAGCTACAGGCCCTTATGGCAATACAACCATTTCTCATTTTTCATCAGGACAGAGTTTCTTTGAGAACCAATCCATCATTCATGCCAAAGGTGGTATCCAGGGTGTCCCTGAATCAAGCTATTCACCTGCCTACCTTCTTTCCCAATCCTCAAAATAAAGGCGAGAGACTTCTTCACACCTTGGACATACACAGACAGTTGCGCTACTACTTGGACAGAACAAAGTCTTTCAGAAAATCTGACCAGCTTTTTGTAGCTTAGGCTGCTGGATTGCAGGGAAAAGCAATTTCCAAACAGACAATTTCTAAATGGATTGGAAATTGCATTCGATTCTGCTACTCTTTTCATGGAAAAACTGTGCCAGCTGACATCAGGCCACATTCCACCAGAGCTACAGCCACCTCCACAGCCTTTTTAAGAGGAGTGGCAACAAAGGACATTTTAGAAGCTGCTACATGGAGCTCCGTGCATACATTTTCCAAACATTACAACCTGCCTTTATATTCCAGATCCAGAGCAGGGTTTGCTTCTGCAGTCCTGCAGGGCATTTTAGCTACACCATCTTTGTCTTAGTGCCTACCACCCCCAGGTTGGCTATGGTATTCAACCCCTTATGTCAGGACTGCAGTTGCATCCTTGAAGGACATAGTACAGTTTTGTACCTACCATAAATGTAGATGTCAGATAGGTATGCAACTGCAGTCAGGTTTTCCCTCCCACCTACCCCTCTGTGGTATTCTTTTGGGGTTCTACCCCTCATTTTAGCTACCTGGGGTAATCTTTTATGGTGTATTTGTTTTTATGTTGTTGTACTTGTCTGGAATTTCTCTATTTTCAAAATTTAGCCTTCCTTAGAGGGCACCTGGCATCTGGGGCAAGAAACACTGAAGAAGATGGTGTCGGCTGACGCTTTTATACCCCAGGCGCTCTGACGTCGGGGAAAGGGTGACAGCCGACGCCGGACCCAGACTTTGGACCCTCTCGGCTTCTCCACGATTCTCCCCGGAGCCGGAGGAGGAGACCCGGTCGCCTTCGAGGTCATCCAGGCGGCCTTCCCGGCCGGTTTCGGTGGCCTCATCTAGTTCTACCAGAAGCTTGTCAGACGCTGATATGGACCGGATGATGTGTAGATTTCTTCAGGCCCAGATGCAGATGGGAGTGCTCTTGCCCCCCCCCCCTGCTGGGGGGTGGAGCTCGACACCTTTTTTGCCCCCATCGCTCCTTCTCCGACCCGCTTTTCGGGCTTGGAGCTATTGGATCTGACTAGCTTCGGAGCCGGGGTAGGGTCGGCGCCAACAGTGCTTCCTACTTCGGCGCCGACTGTACCCTCGAGTCTGTCGGATCCATTTTCGGATTCGAGATCTCTGGGCCGTGAGCTGAACGTCGGATCTGAGAGGGCCAGTGGGCCTTCGGCTCTATCAAGGTCGGGGCACACTACCCTTTTGGATCCGGTCGGGTCACCTTCGGCACTGATCCGCAAGTCCGATCTGAGGGGAATGCTTTCAGATCCAAGGGAAAGCAGTTCCCCCTCAGCATTCAGCGTCGTGGAGAAGGGTCCTCCTGAGGGATTCGAGGCCCCAGGCTCTTGCTTCGGATCCACCCGCCATTCCCACTCGTATGGGCCTGTCCTCCATCATCCGACCCCAGGGACAGCCTGCGCCTACATCCCAGATTGTTCCCGTAGGGGAACAAGACATTGTTGGTGAGGCCTCTTCGGACAAGCCCCTCCAAGGAGGTCCCTCACAAACGGAAGTGAAAGAGGAGACACTTGAACTCGAGTCCCTCACAGAGGACACTGACTTGGAGGAAGGGGAAGGTTCCCCAAGGTCACCCTCCGAAGAAGTCTCCTTCAGAGACCTCATGGAAATGTTACGCATTAGAGGGGGGTGGTCTGCCCAAAAACTTTCCTCGGATGAGTCTGTGTTTCTGGAGGTGTTTGATGCAGGCCCATCTACCTCTTGGGTGGCCCCTCATGCCGATCCCCTGGTAGACCTCATTACTACCAGGGCATGGAAGGTACCGGACACTGTTGAACCAATTCCTAAGAGACTGAACAGGATCCTCAGCCCTCCCATGGACAGGACAGTTTGGAGCAAGGGTGTCCCAGTGGATGCCATGGTGGTGGCTGCCACTAAAAAGGAATTAGCACAGGAGAGTTCCTCTGTGCGTCCTCCAGACAAGGAGTCTCGGATGATGGACTGTTTGGTAAAGCGGATGTTTTCTTCAGCGACCTTCTCTGTAAGGTCACTGAATTATACGGCATATGTGATTAGGCTGCAGCAAGACCTGATTAGAGTACGCTGCGTCACCCCCAGAGTCAGTCGGCCGAGGACAAGCTAAATTTCTTGGCTCGAATGACCACTCTCAAGTCAATCACAGACACGTCTATGCGGCTCCTTTCCCATGCTACAGAGGGAGCGGCTAGAGCTAGCGGAACAGGCGTAGTCTTACGTAGACAGGCCTGGGTCCGTCTCTGCGACTTTGTGGAACCCTTCAAGGCATCCTTCGCTAACGCCCCCTTCGGTTACACACACTTTGGCAAAACCGTTCACGATACGCTTCTCCAGAATGAGAAAGACGGGAAGACGTCTGCCGTCGGGATCCACTTCTCTGCTCCTCAGAGGTCCTACTCCAGGAACCAAAGAGGACAAAAGATGCTCCGGAAAGCTCAACAATCCCGTTTCGCTCCGGATACCTTGTCCTTCAGAGGCAGAGGGGGACAGGGTAGACGCCGGCCCATGGGCAGAGGGGGCCTGAAAAATTTTGGGTCGAGAGAACCTTTTTTGGATCGACCCACGCAACAGCCCTGAGGGGTTGCCCGACTGCTCCTCTCTGGAGGCAGTCGGGGGGTGCTTCTCAGAACACCTAGCGAAATGGGAGTCCATTACAACAGATCGCTGGGTGCTCCGAATCATATCCAGGGGATATTCAATCCCCTTCCTATCTCACCCTCCCTGAGCAACAAAACTCCCTGATGTCCCACCTGATCAGAGGGAGGCAGCAGCATCAGAAATCTTAAGAATGCTAAGAATAAGAGCCATCCAGCACGCCCCCCCCCCCCCGAACAATCCAGATCATGCTTTTACTCCAGGTTCTTTCTGGTGCCAAAAAAGACGGGGGACTTACGACCCATCCTCTACCTGTCAACGCTCAACCTGTCAATTGCCAAGGAAAAATTCTGGATGGTCACTATTCAATCCATTTTCCCACTTCTGCAGGAGAACGTCTGGATGTGCTCAATAGACAACAAGGATGTGTACTACCACATTGTGATGGACAGACCATCCGCGTTCCTCCGCTTTCGGCTGGGAGCCAGCCATTATCAGTTCAGGGTCCTACCTTTCGGTCTCACCACAGCCTCCAAGGTGTTCACCAAGGTCATGGCAGTTGTAGGGGCCCACCTGAGGCTTCAGGGAATACAGGTTTTTCCGTACCTGGACGACTGGCTCCTAACCGCCCCCCACCAGGCATCAACTCTGCTCAGGCATGGACTACTTCTTGCGCTTAGCCCGCCACCTAGGGATCACGGTAAACCTCCAGAAATCCTCCCTTCAACCCACTCAAATTTTGGAATTCATAGGGGCCAGGATAGACACTACTCAATCCAGAGTCTTTCTGACTACAGACAGGCTTCGCAATCTGAGCCTTCACGTTCTAGATCTGTTACGATCATCAGCTCCACCAGTGGAACTAGTCCTAAGGGCCCTGGGATCTATGGCAGTGGCCATCAATCTGTCCCCTTTCGCTCGCCTCAAGATGATGATCCTTCAGTGGACGTTACAAGTGCAATGGTCCATCCTCTGTCAACTCCTGGCCACACCTATTCCTCTCACCAGGATTTGCAGGGAATCGCTTCTTTGGTGGCTCCACTCCAGAGACCTTCGAGAAGGTCGCCCCTTTGTTATACCCCCTCCCCAAGTCACGGTGACCACGGACGCTTCTCTCCTCTGGTGGGGGGGCATTGCATGGGCAGATCCGTCCAAGGCACGTGGACTTTCACAGAGACCTCACTGCATATAAACTTCCTGGAGATGAGGGTGGTGCTTCTAGCATTGCAAGCTCTCCATCCCCTTCTCCCTCCAGGAACTATTGCACTTCAAACAGACACATGGCGGTAGTCTGGTACATAAACAAATGGGGGAAACCAGATCCTATCCACTCTGCAGGGAGGCAATGAGAGTATGGGAGTGGGTGATGTCCACCAACTGCTTTCTCATAGCAACGCACATACCGGGTCTGTTAAACATCTTAGCGGACAGGTTGAGTCGGACGATCCTCACCTTACGAGTGGTCTCTGAACCCTGCTGTAGCAAAACAAATCTTTCTCCAATGGGGTCAACCTTGCTGCGATCTCTTCGCCTCACCTTCGAACACAAAGTGCAGCGAATTCTTCGCTCTGATTCCCCCACCAGGGGAAACCCCCAGAGACGCTCTAGTTCATGCTTGGCCATCCGGTCTTCTGTATGCTTATCCTCCTCTTCCCTTAATGACAAAATTCTTGCAGAAAGCTCATCGGTTGGGGAGCAGAATTATCCTCATAGCCCCATTCTGGCCTCACCAAACCTGGTTCCCTTACCTGCGGTCTCAAGTACATCCTCCTTGGATTTTGGATCCCAAACCGGATCTAATCTCTCACCCTTTAGGATTGAAGACCCCCGAATCTGGACTACTTGAAGCTGTCAGCTTGGTTGATCCAGTTCCCTTGATGGCTAGGACTGCCGGTATATCATCTTCGGTTAAGGCCATCCTGGTGGCCGCCCATAAACCATCCATCAGGAAGATCTACAACAGTAAATGGAAACGTTTCTCGATCTGGGCGGAGCACAGGAACTTGGATCCCTTTACGGCTCCGATACCAGCAGTCGTAGACTTTCTTTCACATATCTTTGATCAAGGAGCCAGTGCTTCTACTATTAAAGTTCAGTTGGCAGCTATCTCCCACTACCATGTTGGTAACAGCTCAGGGCTGCTAGCATCCTCCAAAATATGCAAGGCTTTCTTGAAAGGAACTTTTTTGTTAAGACCTCCCGTTAAAGATCCAGTCCCCCCATGGGATCTTACCCTAGTTCTTCAAGCTCTGACTGGGCTACCCTTTGAGCCCACGGCTTCAGTTGATTTGAAATATGTATCATGGAAAACGGCTTTTCTGATTGTCATTACTTCTGCGAGAAGAATATTGGAGCTTTATGCTCTTTGCAATAAACCTCCCTATATAATTTGTCATAAAGACAGGGTCTCCCTCAGGACTAATCCCACCTTTCTTCCCAAGGTGGCTTCGGAAGTCAACATCAACCAGACCATTAATATGCCCGTTTTCTTTCCAAATTTTCAGAATAAAGGAGAATACAGACTTCATTGTCTGGATGTTCACAGACTGTTACGCTTTTACTTAAATAGAACAGCAGCTCTTCGAAAATCTGACCAACTTTTTGTTTCCTTTGCAAAATCTTGTCTGGGCAAGCCAGTTACTAAAGTAACTTTAGCTAGATGGATTTCACAGTGCATTCTCCTAGCTTACAAAAGCTCTGGTCGTCCTGAGCCCCTGAGAGTTGAGCCCATTCTACCCGATCCATGGCCTCTTCTGCTGCCTTCTGGTCAAAGGTTTCTTTGGATGACATTTGCTCGGCAGCTACTTGGGCTTCCTCTCGTACCTTTATTACACACTACAAATTGGATTTGATCTCCAGAGGACGTGCATTGTTTGGCTCAGCAGTGCTCTGGAATATCCTTCCATAAGGGCCTCCCAGGTTGTTGGTAGCTGGGGAATCTGTCCCACATGTTGCAGAGCAAATGAAGTTAACTACTTCAGATAAAGAAGTTATGTACTCACCATAATGTTTCATCTGAGTAGGTAACTTCATTTGTCTGCAACCGACCTGCCCTCCATCCCCCCGCACCCTTAGTTCGTTATCTGAGTCAGGATATGGCTTCCTTTCATTGACGTCATTGAAACAGATTGGAACCACTCCTAGGTTATGGAATTCCTTATTGTCCTTTGGCAAATTCGATCTGAGGGTTAGAGGGAGATGGCAGGGCATTATGGGTAGGGAAGGAGCTTGGAGCTCGGATCTATTGGCTTGGAAAGCTGCCGGCTCGGATCAGAGTCGGATCCGATACCCACAGGTTGCAGACAAATGAAGATGTTCATCGTGTTACACTGCTGCAGTCATTACAGTTGGGTTATCCTGCCGTCAGGCGGTCCTGCAGTCTGACAGAGTTCTAAAGTCTTGGTCCGGCGTTGGTTGCTGTCGCTTCTTCCCTGATGTCAGTGTGCCAGGGGGTATACAAGATGCATCAGACGCCATTTTCTTCAGTCTTTCTTGCCTCGCGGTGCCCGAAGCAAAATCAGTTTGCAGGTGTCTGTCGGCAGACTCCTGAGATTTTCGAAGTAGAGTTTCAGATCCGAAGTCTTCAATAAAGCTAAGTACCCCATTGGGGAAACTTTTTTTTCTTGCCTCAGACCGATGTCAGGAAAAGTTAATAATTGTATTTCTTGTGGGAAGCAAATACCTCATAAGTACTTTCACTCTTACCGTATTCCATGCCTAGGCCCTGATCACGATATCACTAGTCGGTTTTGTGCTAGATTTAACAAACGCACAATAAAACTACGTTTTGATTTTGCTTTGCACTACTTTGGCCAAAGGTTCAATTATACAATGCCGTCGGAACAACCGACGACTGCAATTCTTAAACGCAAAGACAAGGATAAAGACAGGCATCCGAGGTCCAAAACCGACGACAAAGCCTCTTCTAGGTCAGTCGCTGGTTCTCGGTGAGGTGTTTTCGCAGCCCCTGACACCCACTACCTCATAGCCACAGGCCGCCTCTGACTCCCACGTGGAGACAACTAGGCCTCTGGAAACTCAAGGTATTGGGCCTACGGAAACTAATCCCTCAGATGGGTTCGGAGCCGCTGAGCAGGCATAGACTTCTGAGGGTGTTAGCAGACCTTCACAACTTACCATTAAAGCAACAGCCAAGACAAAAACACCATTAAAGACAAAGAAGCAAGTACAGCATTCTCAGGGACAGTCCTCTATGCCTAAGAAACAGATGCTTAAAATGGCCGAAGACCTCATACTCTAATCAGGGGTTCCCATCCCCCTCCTGAGAAAAGGCCTAGGCAGGATACAGATTCCTCTGATCAGGTTTCCATTTCCTCTGATTCCCCTTCAGACCAGGGATACTCTCTACCCCCCTATGTGGACTCTGATGCTGAAGAATCTGTCCCTTCAGCCTCTCTCCTGAGGATTACTCTTTTGGGGAAACTTTACATACCATGAGGGAGCATTTCCATTGGGAAAGTCAGGATTATTCAGAATCCAAGAAAAGGCTCAGGGACTTCCTTTTATTGCCTCAGCACAGGCCTCTGGCTATTCCGCCTGTGCTAGATATTGTGGATGTTGTATTCTCTGAATCCAGCTTATCTCCTGATTCTTGGCACCAGCCAGGCCAGATAGGTATTATAGAGTCCCTGACTCTCGCAAGTTCCTTTATAAAAACCCTTCTGCTGACCCAGAAACCATTTCCCAGGGTCCCAAAGGGGTTAAGGCTTCCATTGCAAAAAATCCAGTCCCCTCTGACAGATTCTAGAGCATTGGATAGATGGGGGAAGAAAGTTTACACTTCTGCAACTTTAGCAGTAAGGGCTTTAAATTGCCAGTTTCACATGCTTAAGTACCAACAATATTTAATGGCTCAGTTAAAACAGAAAATGCTTGCAAGCTCAGACGCTCCCGACTATAAAGAAATGCAGGATTTATTGCATGCAGTTGAATAGGTGGGAAAACGTACTCTGCAATGTGGTTTTGATTCTTTAGAGGCCTCTTGTAGAGCTGTAGTTACAGGTTCTGTGATTCGAAGACATGCTTGGTTAAAAGAACAGAGTTTACCTGATCATGTTAAGGCAAAATTATTGGATGCTCCTTTACAGCATGATACCTTGTTTGGTGTTAAGGCAGATGAGGTGTTAAAGAAAATGGAGGATAAAGCTAAATCAATGCAAACAGTCAAAGATTTCTTACAGGTACAGCCACCTCGATTTAGCAGAAATTGGCCAAAAAAGAATTGGTCCTTTCCAGTGTCACAGGCCACAGAGAGGCAGATACAGACACCCAAGAGGCAGATTTCAACCCCAAGGCTCTAACAGATGACAGTGGGGTAACAACCCCAAAAGGAGGTGAGGACAAGTCTCAACCTTACAGGAAACAGTCCCAATATCTTCCCCCTTCGTATGCCAAGCATTTCCCTTTTGGCAGCCACCTCAGGGGGAAAACTAGCACTTTTTTCTCAAAATTGGCAAACAATCACCTAAGACAAATGGGTTCTGAATATTGTGTCTCAAGGTTACAGGTTCCACTTTCACACTTTACCAAGGCTAAAAGGAATGCCAAACCTGCCACAAAATCAATAGGCAGAGGCTCAAAAACAAATTTCAGCCCTCATGGACATGAGAGCTATTCAAAAAGTACCACAGCAGGAACAAGGATTTTACTCAAGACTCTTCCTGGTCTCCAGAACGGACAAAGCCTGGAGGGGCCATACTAGACCTCTCAACTCTAAATACTTACCTGGATGTTCTGAAATTCAAAATGTTGACACTACGGAAGCTTCTTCCCATGCTGGGCAAGAAAGCTTGGCTTGTTACTTTGGACCTCAGAGGCATACCTGCATGTCCCTGTCGGACAAGATTGCAGAAGATACCTCAGATTCAAAGCTGGTACAATGCACTACCAATTCTCTGCACTGCCCTTTGGCTTATCTACTGCACCCAGGGTCTTTACAAAGTGCCTGGCACCAGTAATAGCATTTTGCAGACAAAAAGGAATTCAAATATATCCATACCTGGACGACTGCCCCATTCAAGCAGAGAGAAAGGACATTCTTCTAAAGCATCTGGCGTTTGTAAAAAGGTTGCTAATTTCTCCAGGGTACACAGTAAACGAAAAGAAGTCAAAACTAGTGCCCTCACAACAGGTAATATTCCTGGGTGCCAGCTTGAATACAACGGCTCAGATGGCTTATCTCACGACAGACAAACAAGGACAACTGACTCAATATTTTCATTTACTGGCAAAAAAGTCCCATCTCCCTGCAAGAAAAATTCTGCAGGCCCTGGGATTCATGGCATCCTGCGTACTACTAATTCCATATGCCAGACTGCATATGAGGAAATTACAATGGTACTTAAAACGTGTTTGGACTCAACACTCTCACAGTTTAGAAGCAGTGAGACCAATAATTCCCTGCCTACAACAGGAATTTCGATGGTGGTCAGCCTTTCACTCTACCCACAGCCCGGCAGACTCTAACAACAGATGCTTCGGATTACGCCTGGGGAGCACACATGGCAGGAAAACGTATTCAGGGCAAGTGGACCACAGACCAAATGCATCTTCACATCAGTCAAAAAGAGATGTTGGCTGTTCAAAATGCCCTAACAGCTTTCAAGGACCTTCTGCATCCAGGACAATTAAAGACTGACAGTAATGTGGTACATAAACAAGCAAGGGGGCACTCATTCTTATCCCCTATGCAGGCAAGCCATGACCTTGAGGAACACAGCTCTAACTTATCAAGTTCATCTGCAAGCACAATTCCTGCCAGGAAAGAAAAATACTCTGGCAGACTATCTAAGCAGAAATATCATGGACCCTCCCGAATGAAAATTGAATCCACAAATCTTCAGCATAACGCAAAAATGGGGATGCCCAGACAGATCTTTTTGCCTCCCCACTGAATTGCCAACTACAACAATTCTGCGCAAGGACTTACTACACACAAGCATGGAAAGTGGATGCTCTTTCGTTCAGCTGGAAAAGCCTAAAAGTTTATGCCTTCCCACCACTGCCTCTCCTTTCAAAGGTACTCCTAAAAGCCAGACAAGAAAAAACACAGATGATCCTGATTGCTCCAGACTGGCCATGCCAGCACTGGTACCCAATCTTAAAGAACTTGGCTCAAGGCCCACCATGGATTTTGCCTCAAATTTCACACCTGACTCAACAAAACAATCTGATCCTGCACGGTCAGCTCAAAACCCTAAACCTGGCTGCATGGCAGATTCATTAGTCGCAGGCAACACCTCTCTCTAAAGCTGTTATGGATGTAATTTTGGAGGCCATGAGGCCTAGCACCAGGAAATCTTACTCAGAAAAATGGAAG